>NW_028263382.1:6586212-6886212 GCF_051168715.1 Poecilia mexicana | reverse complement strand
AAAAGGCAACCTAAACATAAACTCTGACAGATAATCAGTAGAGCAGGTGTTTAAATTATATAATCTACCACCGTGTTAGCTTAGCTAATAGCAGCGGTAGCTAATCTACCACCGTGTTAGCTTAGCTAATAGCAGCGGTAGCTAATTACCGCAGCGATCGCTTATTAATAATCGCAAACTAAACATCAAACCTGAAAACATAAATCTGTAACTGACTCAATGTTCTGTTCTTTATGTGGGAAATGTTTGTTCTTGCTGTTGAATCCAGGAACATAAAGTGGCGTTGTTGTCAGTTGCTATGGCAACGGGTCTGCGTGTAGCGTAGCCGACACAGAGCGATGAAAGAGGTTTTGAGTTGTTCTTTAACGGTTTTGCTGTGTTATTTTTCCTCTTTGCTGTGGCGCACTGCGATAATGAATCTCCAGGTTTCATTTAGTTAACGGCGCGGCGGCGGTTACGGATGGCGAGGAAAACAATCGTCTTTTTGCCTCCAGAATGAAATTTCCGGATGTAAACAATAATAGCGAGGTGCCCATAATCAAATATAACAGCAGTTGGTGTTTTTGGCTACTTTCACACAGCAGGCGAATGCAATCTATATCCAACTTTATTTTCTATATTTAAATTTTTTAAATTTTCAAATATAGACATCTACGTTCCTCATAATTCACAACAGACACAGATTTGTTGGCACATCTTAAATAAAGCAGAGAGAAATTATAATTTCAATTCTGCCTGTGTGACTGCACAAAATCTTTTCCTTCCGTCTCTATCCAGGTTTTGTTTTGTGAAAACACAAATACTAAAAAAAGAATAAAACCAGAGAGTAGAACTTCAACAGGCGTAGCTTTATAGAAACAGTAGATTGAATCAAAGAATATGGTTATAAAGTACAAACTAAAATCCAGGTGGCCTTATTTTTTTTCTCACATTTATCCTAAATTATTTTTGGCATATATTGTTTGATATATTTTCCCATGAAAAATAAGTTTACTTTTAAGTTAACTGTGAAGGTTAACTTATCCATATCTATATATTAAAAACCTGTTGCCCATTTAACGATTAATCGATTACTAAATTAGTTGAGTTATTTCATTGATTGATTAATCACGATTAATCGTTTTATTTCCAAGTTGTATCTTGTTTTCTGGTTTGTACCATATCAATATTTTGATTGATGACGATAAATAATTGTGAAAATACTCCGAATTTCATGGCACAGTTTTAAGGTTCTGATTTCCATTTGGGCCGACCGGCTGCCATGACGTTTATGAAGTCATGACTCATTTCTAACGCAGAGCAACCGCCTGGCAGAGGATTTTACACCTGAGACCAAATGTTTCTTAAACACTGCCTGGCATTCAATAAGAGTTTCCTGTGTTTCAGAATTAATAAATGTTTTAAAAATAATTGTTCAAACTATGACTGTTTCATTAGTTTTAGTTAATCTCTGTTAAGTCTGGCTCATTCCTCCTGACAGAACCGATGTAACTGGGTCAGGGTTGCAGATCGTCTCGATCACATACAACTTTTTAACTCTTTACAAATTTCTAATAAAACTAAGAACAGGGTTAAACTAGATGAAACTAGCATAGTGTAGCTAGCATAGTGTAGCTAGCATAGTGTAGCATAGCAGCGTGAAATGGAAAAGTTTGACAAAAAAAACCTGGCCAACTACAATCAGAAGGTATGAAGCAGCATTTATGCTAAACGGATGTAATAATTATTGAACGGTGAATAAAAATGAGGAAGAAACAGTTTCTTTGCAGCATTGTCTGAGACTTCAAACTGGAGTCCCCGCTCAGAAGCTAATGCAGATTTTTGATGTTCTGCCTCATGTGAACCTGGAAAAAAGCAGAACTGGCTTCAGGTTTAAAGTCTCCATTGTCTCCACCACCAGAAACGGAAATAAATTATGCTAAAAAACCACTGGGACAATAAAACAGAACCAATCTTACAAGGCACGAGACACTCCTCTCAGCTGGTAGTGTGTTTTAAATCATCCCTTCAAAAAGTAAATGAGGGTTTTGTAATTAAATTTGTTTAGTAAATATTCACATTTCCACATGGAAGTCAATTAATTTAGCAACAGTAAAGGTGCTAAAAGACACAAAGAAAACTTTAAAATGTGCAGAAATATGCATATTTTTTCCTCCAGGCTGTGAGTGAAGCGCCTGCAGAAGTTAAAGTTGACATTCCTTTGCGATGATTCTGACTCGGGTGTGCCCGTCATTTCGATTCCTAATTCAGCTTCTTTGTTCCTTCAAACAGACCAAGTTTTTCTGCAGACAGAAACGCATCACAAAGCGCATGTCGTAGCTTTTTGTCGAGTCAAAGTAGTTTTTAATAGTGGATGTTGGAAACAGCCAGTCTTTGTGGTTTATTTTAAATGATTTATAAAAGCTGCTGAAACTTTGAAGAAGTTTTTTGTCTAAGCTGGTAGTTTCTCTAACGTCACTAATCAGATTTTAGAAAGCAGAGCAGCTTCGTTTAGGAAAGATTTTCTCTGCTCTGGGGAGAAATGTTCTGAAAATGTGGTTTTCCACCTGTGGTTGCCGTGACGTTGCCATCAATTAGCTGCTTCCTTTACGGCGTCTTTTCAGTCGTGCAAATTTTCTCAGACGAAATCTCCAATGTAAGAATGAAGATTTTTACGTTGAACCCATTGAATGAATCAATTCAGCAACTGACCAATCAGCGGCCACAGTTTGTTCACAGTAAACGCCTCTCACCTGGACGAACCAAACCTCAAAGTGTTGAGGTTCACCATGAAGAAGCTGCAAAAAGTGAAAAATAATCATCCAAGTCATCAACACACCTCAAATATTTTGGTCAATCTTCCATTTATTGTGACTCAGATTTACTCTACATTTCGTTTTCATTTTTAGGAGCTCAGTGTTTCGGCTGTTTTTCAGTTTTCTGGAAGTTTGTTCCAGATTTGTGGTGCATAGAAACTGAATTTTTGTAAATGTTATTACTGTTGTAAAAACATAACTTCACATTAAGAGTTTTTGCAAATGTTTTGTTGGAAAAGATGATATTATCTGTGTTCTGATCACATCAAGAAATAAATTAGGTTGAAGAAATTCTGGAGGGAGTTTAGATGTTTCTGGTGCAGAATGTTATCAAATTATTTATTTTATTTTTACCTCTTCAGCATTAAATTCAACCCTGAATGTTTTCGTAGAACAACCAGCAGTCGGGTATTTTATCGCCCAGAGTGGGTCAGGAAGTCTTTTCTCCAGATTTGCAAACTTTAGTGAATGGATCTGTCTTTACTTCTCTGAATGCTGCTGAATGCTTGTGGCCCAACTTTGCCAAATAAGAGGAACAAAAATTAGATTTGTGCTGATTATAGTAGAAAAAGTTGCTGCACCAACATTTTCCATTTGAAGACGATTTTATAATATTTCTCTGAATAACAAGTCGGGTCCAGAATGCCCGAGTTAAACTTGAGTCTGGGTCGCAGAATCCCTTCTAAGGGTCACAAATGGGCCCCGGGCCGCACTTTGGACATCCCTGGTTTAGGGAACCAGGTGCCTGAAGAGGAAGTGATGTCACAGAATCAGGAAGTCTGGAGGAAAACGTTCAGTTTCATTGATATTAAACCATGAGACCAGTGAATCCAGTTCACGGTTTTAAAGACACGGCTGCGGTTGAAAACTTAAATCCGTTCACTTTGGGAAATAATGTTAATGTTTTTTATATTTAAAACAGAATTCAGTTTTTATTTGCGTCTTTTAGTGCATTTCTGCTATCGCATAAAATACGCTGAACTGCATGGTTAGATGTAAATTTTGCAGAATGTCCCATTTTTAATCGATTAATGGTCAGAATATTTGATTACTAGAATAATCGTTAGCTCTGATCAGGATTGATTTGTAAAAGCAATAAAAGGTAAAAGCACCAAGAGTGAAGACTTTTTACAGGCTGTGTTTGTATTCAAGTCCTTTCTAAACATGCAAAAGCAGAATTTTAGAAAGTTTGACTTTCAAAAGTTTATTTTAAAACATTTAGTGTGTTTGAAAATGATTTTCTGAAATGTTCTTTTTTGTGCTTAAAGGTTTATTAAAACATTCATTAAAAGTCGGGGTTGCTTTATTTCTCCTGAGGATTGGAGACGTTCTCTCCTGTTCTGAGGTCGCCGCCGTACCTGTTGGTTCCTCACCTGCTTTCTGACGCAACCTTCAGTGGAAACCCAGAAAAAAATCTGTTTCCACGCCGTCTTACAGGCAACAGGCAGAGTCAGCACAGCTTTGTATTTTTAGCACTTCCGCCTTCTGGGTGGAAGCTGCTGCTCCTGGAGCTGGAGCTGGAGCTGGAGCTGCTGCTGCTGCTGCTGCTGCTGCTGCAGCAGGCGGACAGAACGGAGCGTCCCCTTTAATGAGAAGCTGTGCCGTTATTTACCGCAGGACAGCTGGGTGTTTGTGGTTCTGGAGACCAGAAGATCCACATCAAACATCAAACCTTTTGCTGCAGCTGCAAAGCAGAATGTAAAATGTTCTGGTTCCGGTCCGTTTCTGGGTTAACCCACCTGATCTTAATGCTGCAACAACAAACAAAATTTAATGGGAGAATTTGACACAGAGTAAAATGTTGAAACTGAAGGATGAACCAACCTGAGCGAGTGGCCAGGATTCGGCCAGTACACTTCAAAAACTCAAAAGTTTTGTCAAAAGCAGTTTCTAGAGCAAATTTATGAACCTATTCATTCATGAATCAGTTCAGTTGTGAATCTCTTCAGTTAGAAACCTGTTCATCCATGAATCAGTTCAGGCAGGGAACTTTGTGAACATTTTCAGTCAGGAATGTGTTCATTCATGGATCTGGTTAGTAAGGAATCAGTTCAGTCAGTAAACAGTTCAGTCAGGAATCTGTTCAGTCAGAAACTGACTCAACATTTGACGTCTGACTTCTCATGTAATGTTTATAATAAAATGAAAGCTAATTTTTCAGCTTTAGCTCACGGAATCTCAACATTTTGTTTGTTGCAGTTTTGAGTAAATACCTTTGAGGTTGTATGCACCAATTCTTTGAACATCGTCTCAGTTTAGCTTCTGGGAGTTTTTCTTTAGTCCTTCTGGGTAAAAGTCAGCAGCAGGAAGTCTGGCTTTTATCACTAAGCAGCCCTGAGATGATTTTACTTCCTTCCGGGTATTCTCAATTTAAATGTTTATTTTAAAAGCGTTATCTGGCCACAGTTTCCCCTTTCTTTAATATGTGGGTCTGTTTGTGGTGAAAAGAAGGGACGGCGCTTCCAGAATGTAGCGGCGCCGCGCCGGCGGGCGGGGCTTAGCCGCCAGCAGCCAATGGGAGGCCGGGGTGTCGCTGCGAAGCCCAGCTGATAGATGAGTCAAAGCGAGGGGAGCAGCCGAAAAGGTCTCACTTGTTGCTGAGCAGGAGCAGAGAGCGTCAGCTGACCGCGGAGCTCCGACCGCCTCGTCCCCATTCAGAGCCTGGAACCGAACCGGGAGTCCGCCTGCCAGCCCCGCCGCGCCGCCGCCCCACAGGTGAGGCGTTTTCACCGTTTACCAGGACATGTTCAGACACGAAACCCCTTTAAATGAGCGACGGAGGGATTTATTTTACATGTATTTCTAGAATACCAGCAGAGCTGAACGCTTCTGCTCTCCTGTTTTAACCATTTCAGTTTATTCGCTCATTTATTTACATTAACCAAACGGAGCCTTCAAAAAAAATCCAGTTTCACTTTTCCATGTTTCCTCGGTGAAACTGGTTACAGGGTCAATTCAAAGCGAGTTTTCCTCTGCCTGGCTGTTGATGAGGAGTCCTGTTTTATTGATTACTGAGTAAATGTAGTTGGACAAACTAACGGATTAATACCGATGGACTGGAGCGTGAGGCCAGCTGATGAGATGAGGGTCTGTGCAGGGCCGCGTTCAGTAGGATGCGGTTTGGTGCCCAACCCACACGGGTTTTTTTTTTTTATTTTACCCCAGATATGCTTCGACGTGAAACTTTGGCTTGATAACCTGTATTTATACTCCTTTAAATCCGGAAAAAAACAATATTTTCTGACCCTTTCGACACTGAAAAAAAAAACAAAAAAAAACACTTATCAACATGATATAAAAAACTATTGGTTGTTTTACTCACTGGACTTATACAACAACTGAAATCGGCTGATGATTTTTAAGCTAGGCGCACATAGCATGCTAAAGGGTTAACCCTTTAGCATGCTAGAGGATGTTTTGTTTACCACCACAATATTGGCAACTTATGATGGGATTTAAAATTTTTATTGTTGTTTCTCTAGAAATTTTAAAGGATAAATTCAGAAAATTTGGAAAAACTAGTTCTATGTTGACAAGGCCTTTACATGCGACATTTCTGCATAACAATAGCTATGTTTCCATCCAAATGACATGCAAATTTTAATAAACTGTTGCAAAAAAGTAAACTTTAAATTAAGCTTGTTTCCATCTTCTGGTTTGGTCTCTGAAAAATGTAGTTCCCCTGGACTAACCCTCTAGTGGATGCAAAGTTCACTACATCAGAACCTGTACTTGGTGCTTTGACTCTTTTTGAGAAAAGTCAAAAACACCTAAACTCTTTGTCAAAATTGAGGATGTTTCTCAAATCTTACCATTTTCTAAAGCTTCAAAAGGTGCTTTAAAAACGACAACAAAAGATGATCAGTTTAAAGTAATTTGCAGATGAAACCTTGTATGTTTTGGGCACCAAACTGGCTTCAGCCCAGGGCCCAGGTCCTCCTGAATCCGGCCCTGCTTGCATTATTTAAATAGAAAATGTGTTTGTACACCAGAAATGTGCGCTATTGCAAGCTGAAAGCCTGATGCGAAATTTCGTTTTAACCTTTATTAAGGTTAAAACGAAACTTTAGGAGCAGAAGTGAAACACTGATGTTGCAGAAGTGTTCTTTTGGATAAAAGTGCTGAGTTTTCATGTTTTCTGGTGACTCCCTCCATGACCGAGGGGTGCATAGTTCAGGAAAAAATCAATTTGGATTCGGCTTCTACCCAAAACAAAGCAGTTTTAAGCTTCACCTGCTTGTGTTTTGAGGTTATTTTGGTGTAGTCGCTCTGATCCGATCTGTGTCAGAGAGCAGGGATGTGGTGAAAGCCCATCCCGTTATGCTCTGTCAGCATTGTCTCTGTGCAGAAGCATGCTGAATGGCTTCTCTCACAGCTGACTGCACATATGAGCGCAAAAACAAAGCTTTCTGCATCCCAGAGAGCTGAATGTGGAGCCGTGGGCTCCATCACGCCTCGCTGTGGGTTTTTTCACCTGGAGACGACGGCAGCCCATGTAAACATCCAGCCTTCCGCTGCAGCTGCTGATCAGCCTGATTGTAGCGTTTTCATTACAAATACACGCAAATCTGTGTCTATTTTCTGCAGACGTCTAAAAAACAAGTAAGCAATTGCAGTGTTTCTATTTAATCAGAAGTTAAAATCACACGTAAATGAGCTATAAATCGCGATAAGTCATTAAAAAACATATGAATAATTCAGTTGATCAATTTCAAGGTAATCTGTGAACCAACCAATCAGAGCTTTGAGGCGGGTTATAGTGCTGTCAATCACAATCTGGTATGGTGCTGCTCAACCTCCTGATCCCTCTTGCTCTCTGCTAGCATAGCATGCCGTCAATGCTTAGCATAGCCACTGTTGATGGTAAAATTAATTGTTTTTTAAAATACAAGTTGTTTCTCCACCATTAGCACATTTTTCAGGGAGTACATCAGGGTGATTGACAGCGCTAAGCCCCTCCTCCTGGCTCTGATTGGTGGTCTGTGGTGCATTTCTTCAGGCAACAGCAGCTCAGGGAGGAGGTGTAGGAGATTGATCTTTTTATAGATTATCTGACTCGTATATCACGACATGGTGACAGTTTTAACAAATATGTCATTAAAAATAGTTACAAACTGCAGGTTTAATATAAACGCAGTTTGTCAGATGTGAGCCACTTGGCTCTGCCGTCCGTCCTGCAGCTTCTTCCTGCTCAGGGTTTTCCCCTCACAACTCCTCCTCTTGTCTGCAGCAGCGTCGCTCACGCTGCGTCTCGTCTTCCTGTGTTTGTGCCAAACGAGTCGAATGTTGTGGCTGGAAACAAAGCGCATCACTTCCTGTGTCCCGGAAGGTTTTTTTCCTAGAAAAGGCCATCAAAGCCGCAAATGATGCTCCTCATCCAGCCTGATGACGTGTGCTAAGTGTTTCCACAACCTGCTGCTGTAAACGTTTGAGCCGGAGCGAAAACCCTGCAGGAGGAAATGTCAGCATGCTGAAAGTGTCGGTTGTGTGAGAAATCAGTAAAACGTTGTGCAACTTCAGGACCAGATCCTGGTTTTCTGATCTGGAACATCCAGAACTTCAGCAGATTTAAAGGCTTAGAAATAAAACCGCTGCTTTTTTCTTTTTTTCTTTTTTTTTTTCTTTTGGCAAACGAACAACTCAGACCAATAATTAAGCCAAACTTCACAAAACATAAAAACAATTTGCATTTAAAATGAGAAAAATCTTCTTTGTTTGTTTTCTCCACAGAACTCCTCAAGTTGCAGTTTTACCTTCATCTGGTTCGAACTTAGTAAAACAAACTCATATTAAGCACCTTTTATGATCCAATTATCTTTTTTTTAATCAACAGATTAGTAAACATTATTTTTAGTGGCAGATGCTTCCTTTGCTCCAAATGATCATCGTTCGATAGAATAATTGATTACTAAGGTTGCAGCTCTGCTGGAAACGTTGTGAATCGTCACAGCAGAGGCTGATGCAGCACAACTTGCATGAAAAGCGTCTCGTTCCTGGCTGCGAATGGCTGATATCTGCAGGAAATCTGACATTTAGGACTCCACGCAGATCATGTTCCTTATTCTGAATTTGAGACGAGGGAAATGATTTTCTCCTCCAGTTTTCCTGCAGCTGAAACAAACTTGAGGCTAATTTTCTCATTTTGAATGTTTGATCAGTGGCTTTAATTCTGCAGCCTTCCTGGTTCTGACAGCAGCAGGCCTAATATCAGCGCTGACTAAGACGCGGCGCGCCCACGCAGGTCGCATCAGATGGAGGTGTTAGCGTATTCGTGCTGCGGTGGCGCCGGGCCCTCCCCGCCGCTGCTCTCAGGATGACTGGCATCCCTGTTGACATGAAAGCTCCCAACACACACACCGAAGGCGGCGAAAACACTCCCACACACCCACATTTTCACACACTGTGGCATTTGGTTTGATGCTGGCAGAGGTCTGGCGCTTCACAGGCCGTGTTTGTCTGGGAATGAAGGAGACGGGGGCAGAAAGCATCACCTCAGAAGCTCTGCATGTTTTCCAGATGAGTGTCGGTCAATATGGGCTCTGTTGAAACTGTAAACACTCTCAGGTGAGGGGTTTCACTTTGAGTCGGCTGAAAGGTTGCAGTGAGGCTGGGTTTCATGTTGAAGTGGAGAAGATGTCAAAGTTTTACTGCAGAAGCTCAGAGTAGTTCATAGGAATAATTTTGCATCCATTTAACTGAAATAAAAGGGGAAATTTATCAGGGTTGGTTTTCTCTGTGCTGCAGAAACATTTCAGGGGTGAAATCTGTTTTTTTATTTGTTGATTTTGAACGGATCCAGTGAGTGGCCTGATGAGGTGCAAAGGTCAGCAGTAAATGCTCAAACACAAAGAAAATGTTGATCTGGAAACAGTAGAGTTGAAAAATCTATTTTAATCATTTAAAATAAACCTGAAACGACGGATTGTTTGAAATATTTTTTTCCTATTGCAGATTGGATTTCTGATTTGAATAATTTTTTCTCATTTCTTTTGTAGAGAAATTACAAATGTCAAAATTAGGGCTGAAACAATTAATTTAAATAATAATCAATTAATCGATTAATTGTTAATTTTGAGTCTGATACCTCAGAGCGGTAATTAAGTCAAGATTGTACAAAAAATATATATTGTGCATTTAAAATGAAACGTCTTGGAGAAACACAAGACTGAATAAACATTTTAGCGGTGTGTGTGTGTGTGTGTGTGTGTGTGTGTGTGTGTGTGTGTGTGTGTGTGTGTGTGTGTGTGTGTGTGTGTGTGTGTGTGGTATTCGCACACTCATGTTCCCAAAGGTTATTATTGTGATATTTTTACCATGAAATGCTCTGTTTAGTGCGTTTCTGCTAAATCGTGCAGCAAGGCGAGTATAAACACGGTTAGCTTTACTTTGAAATCGATGCTGTTTTTAACCTGCCTCAGATAAAACACTATAAACATCACAGACCTTCAGATGTGGGACCAGCAGACCCTCCTGCCTCTCATCGGTGGAGAGTCAGGATGAGGTTTGTGGTTTGAGCTCAGTGACCGTTGAAGCTCAGACTTGCATGCTAGCAGGGTATTAAGGCATATTTGGTGGTTTTTAACTATTATAGCAGGAAGTTGTAAGCATTTTGTTGAATTAATGCATAAAACCTGCTTTTTTATTTTATGGTTTAAGTATGACATGAATCCAGTTTTGGTTGTGGTCAGGCATAAATTAAATGAATGAATGGAGCTCAATATAAAGTCCTAACGGGTAGAAATACCAACTTGTGTGTTTGGAGCGTTTCTGTGATATTCACCTGACTTCTGCAGACCGATGGACCTTATGGGACCGTAAACCCGTTCTGATCCGGCAGAACCTTTTTGTAGAGTTGGGGGAACAAAACAGTTGCCAATTTGAACGAAAGTCGATGAAAAGTCCTAATCTGGGTATAAATGTTGACCTGTGTGTTTTTGTACGTCTGTTCAGAGTTCTTGTGAAATGCCCTGAAACCTCCTGCTCTGGTTTTATGTTTTCAAGCTGCTGCTCCAGTTTTTCAGCTGCCCAGAAACAAGAGTCTCTGTTGAGACACCAGAAACCAACATGTCCTCTTTGGTCTTAGACTTTAGATTTAAAAATATCCTAAGAGGCCAGTTGATTCTCTGAATAACTCGGTGTGAAAATATTAAGTATGTCGGGGATTTTTCTCCATCTCTTCAGGAAGTTTCATGTCGGCGCCAGTCCAGTATTCATGGCCGAGCGGACGCATCTGTCTCGTCTGTGGACTCCTCCTCCTGGTCTCCTCGCCGCTCCTCTCTGCAGGTACTTTCTTCACACCTGCTGGGCAACCTTTGACCTTTTTATGGCTTGATTCTGACTCATTCTGATCGTGACTGAATGTGAAACTGTGTTTTTTTTCTACTGTCTTCTTGCTAAACGTGTTTGTGTTTTGGAGGTTTGAAACCTGCCGTCTGGTTTAACTTATTGTAAAAGTTTTTTTCCTCTGAACCTGGTTTATTCATAATTACATTGGTTTTAAACTATCATTTTAACACGTAGGAAGTTAAAATGTTTTTCTGACTCGCCTTGAGGCGATAACGTACGCGGTGATGTAACGGCTGGAAGTCCCGGCGAGGGAGCGAATGTTTTCTACGCCAACGTAGAAAACATAAGGAACTTTAAGGAACTTTTCACTTGCATGTAACATCACCGTGAAGCCGGAAAAAAAACTTCTTGTCCATCACCTTTTGACTGGTTTTCTTTATTTTGATTTAACAGTTGAAACTTTGAAATTTCTAGACCAAATACAGAAAGTAATTGTTAGTTATGCACAAAGAAATCAATAAATTTTTGAATATCTGTGATCGGCCAGATCCCATCAATCTTTTTCTCCCTCTGCAAAGGTTTAAAAAATCTGCCTCATTTGCTTTGCCCTGTTTGTTTGGCAACGATTCAATGATTTTGATTTAAAAACATGGAAATTGATTGTTATAAAAAATAAAGAAAATTGTTCAAAATTGGAATCGGCAGGTCAGGCATTTTAAAGATCAGAGATTGGCCAGAAAGCTCCAGAACCCGCTCACCTGTCTGTCGACCTGTTTCTGACCCTGCAGGCCGGCTGAACTGCTCTCACCCTCTGGTACCAGAACATGGAGGTTTCCGCTGCGACCCGTCTCCATGCCGCGGGTTTCCTCCCAAGACCGTCATCCAGATCTTCTGTGAGAACGGATACCACACGGGCAACAAGAAGCCCAGCTCCAGGTGTCACCGGGGGAGGTGGACCCCCATCCCGCCCTGCATCCCCATGAAAGGTACGAATTTATTCAGTAAAACGGAAGATAATCATGATGAATCTGAGGCCGATAGTCCAGTGGATTTGGTTCAATTGGGACCAAAATTGTTATATTTTTAGCTGCAGTTATTCTTTGTTGCTGCACTGAGTCAAACAAACCAAACTAATTTAAAAACCTGTTCCCCTCCTCACCTGTGGGGGCGCTGCACCAAGAACTGCTGAAGGAAACAACACAAAAACCTCTGAAGAAATGTAAACAAAAATGGAGAGGATTTCTCGTTTGTCTTTAGCAAAAGACCACGAGGAGCTAACGCTAGGTTAGCAGGGATTAAATTTTCAGATTACAGCGTCATAATGACGGCTTTTTATGCTGATGTGCATGGTGGGCGTAACTTGTCATTAATATTACTAGTTATGATGACATTTCCTAACAGCTAAAAATGTGATTAGGAAATATTCTTGGAAGACGGCAGCTGAAAAAACCCATCAAGATAAGGAGTCCGATCACTCAGCCCTGTGGTTCCCCACCCGTTTCTTGCTGATCTCCCTTCTGTTCGTGTTTTGGAAACTTCTCTGGAAGGATGACATGCAGTTTGCTGAACATGGAGATGTCGTAATGGTTGGAAGTGTGAAAAGTTTCTGCAGCTTCCAGTGAAAACGTCCAATTCAAACATTATGAAAGAATCTTTTGGATATTGTTTTCTTAATTCCTGTTCACGATCATTTCAATGAATGAATAAAAGGACTTCTGCTAAGTGAACTTTAAAAGCAGAAGAAAACAGGCTCTGAATAAAATGGGGAAGAGCCATTTCAGCTGACCAAGTCGAACATTTACACAAAACGCAGGAACCTTCATGCAGCTCCGACTCGATGCATATTTCACAGAAAAATTGGCAGGATTCTGTTTTGCAGTACGAGTTCTGGTGCAGAGGTTATTGGGCAACTCTAAACGTTTCCCGTAGCGCTGACCCAGTGCGGCGTTTCTCAGTTTATGATCTACTGACTCACGGTCGCTTCTGACCCAGATACTCTGAACAGCAGTTAGTCATTTTATGAGGCTTTGCTGTTTATTCCAACATTTAAAATTGGGGTTGCACAACTTCCCTTACTTGCTCACGTTCTCTCTGCTTCCCAAAATAAACAAAAAAAACTGTAGTTTCTTTGTCTGTGAAAATCAAGAGGATAACGTCTCTTGAATTTTATTAAAATTATTTTAATAGTTTTGCCGGATTTAGCCCTGAAAATCTCCCCGGTTTGCTCCTTTAGCAACACGCAGCAACTTTATCACCGTTATCTTTTGACCTATTTAGCAGATCCGCTCAGAGACTTTCTGACTCGCTGCAGAGGAACTAGAAGCTTCACTGTTCTCAAACTGTTCCAACTTCCTCTGTCGCCATTCAGTCGAACGCGAAGCAACAGGAAGTCAGAGCGCACAAAGAGGAAGCGGGCAAAGCCACTATAAATTAACCGAGATAGATTTCCTTCAAGCTTTCAGACCGATGGAAACCTGCAGAGAAAAAAAATGACATATTCCAGCTGATAAATGAGTCAAGTTAAATATTTTACAGAAATATAATGAAATGCATAAACAATTAAACAGAAGCTGCAAATTCCTGTTTCTGCAGTGGATGATGATGACTGGAGGTCCCTGAATGGCACATGACTGCTCTGTGTTGTAATAATCTGAGACATTAGTGGATTATTTGAACCAAATGGGCTCCAGTTTTACTATGAAGTAAAGGGATCCAAGCACTCAGCCTTGTGGAACCCCGTTTCCCTGTGTCCTTTGAAAACAGACATTACTGGCAACAAAACGCCACAAACAGCTGGAGTCTCTCAACAAGAACTACATTAATCCTTTAAAATCCTAACCTGTGTTTTTATATAATCTCCTTTAGTTTAGGATGTTTTGCTAGTTTTTATTTTTAAAGTTTTGTTCAGAAGAATTAAATTCAGAAATACTTTATTTACCCCAAATGTTTGTTACTCATATCTTCACAGTAAGTTGTGAACCTTTAGCAGCAGAGACGATATTCCACAGTAACGTGTCCTGGATGACACAATCGTTTGTTAGCAAACTCTGCTAATCCTCCTCCTTTGCTTTTGCTGCTCCTCTTCTGGAACAGATGGTTTGAACTTTCTTTCTCTCTGCATCCAGGATTCGTCCTTTTCAGCTCCTCGGGGGTTTGGGGTCGTAGTTCGGATATTATTTGAGCTTCTGAAATCAGCTGCTAATGGTTGTGAAAGCAATACCTTGTTGCCATGGTTACACATCATAACTGTCCAAATGTATAAAAAAAGACACATCAGAACCAGAGGGAATAATTGATTTACTCCTTTTTTCTTTCCGAGCTTCAACCGTTCAGTTTGTTTTGCAGAGTTTCTTCCACCTGTGATCGTTTTAATTTATTTTTTTTAACGTTTTTGCGTCTCTGCCCTCCTCCACAGACGGGCCCAGCATGAAGCCCGATGGCGACATGCCCAGCATGGCCACCACCGCGGTGGGCGTGTCCATCTTCCTGCTCACCACCACCGCCTGCCTGATCGTCAAGTCCCGCCTCTACCCCTGCCGATCGCACGGGTAAGAAGAACGCCAAGCAGCTGAAGCCAAATCTGATCCACAGAAACTGTTTTGAAATCCAAACTGGGTTGAATTGAATGATAATTGGATCTGAATATGGATTTGTGGTCCAGTAACTGAATCTATATAAATAAAATCATTTGGGCTACGTTCACACATCAGGCAAAATGACCAACTCTGACATTTTCATGTCGGTCTGAGCCGCCCACATCCGATCATTTCACCCAAAACAAAACTCATTTGTGCCACTTCCACACGGCCCAAGTCATTGTAGGAAACTGACGATAAGTGGAACTGAAAACTCATTTCCTAATTACCTTTAAATAACGTGAGGTTCCTCTTCCTGTCTCCCGCAGCCGCCGCTCCTCGGACCAGCTGGACCTGATGGTGGACGGCCTCTCCGTCTCTCTCCCGTCCTACGAAGAGGCGGTGTACGGCAGCTGGGGGCAGCGCATCCCTCCCTGCTCCGCCCCGGGACCGACCCAGCTCCTGCTGGCCCAGGAGGAACCCGGCTTCTGCCCGTCGCCTCCAGCCGGCCAGCCGGACGGCAGCCACCAGCCCCTGCTGTCCATCCAGAGCCCGGAGAACGCCCCTCCGCCCTACGAAGAGGTGCCATCGTCCCGATCCAGAGACCGGCTGAACGACGGGAACATCCGCCATCTATCGGACGATAAGGACACTTGATCGCCGAGGAGCTCCTGTGGAGACGCGATTGTGACAGCTGGTGATCTTCAGCGTTTCATCTGATGAACATGAAGGAGGAGCAGCTGATTCCTCCACCGCCTGCACTTTTCCTGATTGGCCGCAGCTGCACGGCATCAGAACGGAAATGATTTTTAGACGAAGCTGACTAAATCCGATCGGCCAGCCGTCGGCGCACAGAACACAGGACTCTGTACGTTGAGCTACATGAGTCAATAACATGCCTCTGTTATTAATCATAACACTTACACAGGTTCAAAAAATGCTGACTTGGAAAAAAATCCCCGCTGTTTGGCGCCCCCACCGCAGCGCCCAGTGCGTCGACGGAGCTGGCTGAGGACTGGAGCGTTTTTCTAAATGAAATGTTGATTGTATTGTGTGTGTGTTATGAATGTAAGGCTTGGGCTCAATGTTGTTTTCCTCCTGGCCGGTTTCTAAGCTGTTAAACATTAATTTATGTAAATGTTTTGGCGTGTTTTCAGTTCTGGAGACGTCGTTTTTCCCTCCCCTCAGTGATGGGGCTGTGTTACAGGAGCGTTTCCCGTTTCCATGGCGATCGACTCTACGCCATTCCTGTCTGGGACTTTTGCACATCTTCAGGTGCAATCAGACAGTGGTGCACAGATTTATTAAAGTAATTTAAGCGTTTTATTAATTGTACATAAAATAAATCGAGAGATGAGAAGAATCAAATGGGTTTCTGTTGTAATCAGTGGAGAGCAGAATGTAAATATCTATATTTTTAATATAACATTTAAATCTACTACCTAAGACTGATTTTCTTTAAATCAGACTAATGGACTTTTTTTGTTTTGCTTTTTATTTCTTAACCTGCAAAAAAAAATCTTTAAATGACCTGAAAGCTTCGGACACTTCCCTGTTTTTATTTCTGCAGGGATGCCTTCACAGACCTTGAATGTATTTAATGTTTGATTTTGTGTAGCTGTTAAAAGGATTGTAATACTTGCAGATGATTATTTGTACATTGTATTATTGCACAGAATTCTAATATAATAAATGTTTGAAGCGTTTATGTTGGTCTGATTTGTGACGTAATTAGTTTCAGCTGTGAAAGTTTTGATGGACGGAGACGCAGCGAGGCTGGTTCCTCTTTAATCACCAGGAAAGGTGAATAAATTAAATTTAAAAAGCTTAAATATAACATAATGAGTTTATTGGGAGTATTTGCCAGTCGAAAGGATTTTTCTCCTGCTGAAGGTTAGTCGAAACTCCGATGAGGTTTGCTTCGTGTCGCTGGTTTCTTATAGCATTTGCACCATTTCGGTTCGCTTTCGAGATTTTTAAAAAAGGATTTATTGCAGGAAATGTGACTGTTTCAGAATCCGACCACATCCAACAGTCAGAGGGAGCCGCAGCTCAGAGAATCAGATGTTTAATGGGGGAGTCGAGCTAACAGTTCCTCAAATCCGGACTTTTTTCACTTGGAAAGAGAAAATCTGGGTTTGAAAAGTAAAAATAGGTGGATTTCTGCTTTATTTTTATGTTGAGGTGTTGAAATTTCAAGTTACCAAAGTAATTGTTTCAGCAGAACAGCATATAGTGGACTAAGTGTGTGTGTTTTTTTTATTTGATTTATAAATGGTTCTAATAATATTTAAAGATAATATGAGTAAATCCAAAGATAAATAAAAAAAATTAAGACGAGAAAACATCCCAAAAGCACAGGGTTGTAAAATGTTAAATTATGACAGAAGTGTAATCGGTCTATTTTTCGCAATAACCAACACATGATGTCCCAATCAGAGGCGGAGCTAAAAATGTTCTCGAAAGTAGCATTACTTCAACATATTTACTGAAGTAAAATTAACTGTCCAAGAAATTAAGTCCGAGTAAAAAATATTGATGAACAGGACGAGTAACTGATCATAACACGCTTTAATCATTAAAATGCCAATAAGTTATGCGTACATATGAGCCGGGACTTAACAGTCAATTTCGATTAATATATAGATTTTAATGCGTTAAAAATTTTAACACCTACCGGAACCTTTGTATTCACGCATTTCTGGTAGTCCCGTAAATCTGACGTACAAATGCCATCCGCTAAATGTAACTCTTCTTATTGTGTTGTTGGTCACCTAGCACAACAAAAGATGTAAAACTCCTCACAATGTGATTGACTGCAGCCAAGTGGTCCGACAGGCTCCACCAGCGCTCCTCAGAATTCTTTTATTTCTTTTTTTTTTTTTTTTTTTTTTTACAACTGTTAACAAATTTTCAAAACTAAAACAAAACATTCTTATGCAATGAATCAATCAAAAATAACATCAACAGCAATAAACAGTAAAATAACAGACAACAGCTACATCAATTAACAGTCAAAACACTCAAACATTTTTATCAACAAATTCACTGTCTGAACCCACCTAGCACAACAAAAGATGTAAAACTCCTCACAATGTGATTGACTGCAGCCAAGTGGTCCGACAGGCTGAAAAATAAAAGACACAGTTAGCGCCGTGACTGAGTGGTCAGCCACGAACACCAACCGGCGCAGCTCCCACTCATAGGGTCACATTTTTCCAGCCCAACCACAAGAAAACTTTACAAATTATATTTATAAATGTTAAATATTCTTACAGTACCTTGTTAATAGTTGAACTAGAAAAATATGACCCTAAGTAAAAAAAGAAGTGAAGAGCTGCCTCTCTCGCACCTACCTCCACCAGCGCTCCTCAGAATTCTGGTGGAGGAAGCCGCGAGAGTGCCTGACGGACCCGTTGCATGCAGTCACTCATCACACCACTAGGTGGCTCCAAACAAAATCAAAAATACATACAACCATCACTATAATCATTTCGATCAAAACTCACACAGACACACGAGCTCTTCTCTCTGTTACACCCACCCCTGCTGAATTTTGACCAAAATGATTAAAGTGTATAATTATCACCATAATGGAAAATAAATGAATAAATAAATCACATGAATTGGCTGTCATGAATATACAAGGTCCAACTGAAGTAGTATCCTTTACAAAGGATGAAGTGGCAAGAAAATGGCGCCTTATTTCCTTGCCAGCTCCTGGAAGCAGGATGCAGCCTACATCCCACATAATCCATGCCCAAAACTAAAAGAGGTCAGTCCCTAACCCTGGAACTGTACCAACAATGGTAATATACACTACAAAAACAAAACAAAACTCAGGACAAGGAAAAGTCAGATTAGAAAATAATCTATTACTATAAATGTCTTTGCTGGAACATTTGAAACACTGAGTTAGAAACCCTGTCAAAAAGCTGACTAGCATCATCATTAGCAGCCATGTTGGTCATCACCTGGATCAGTCTATTGACAGGCTTGACTATTCTACCAACACGGGTTCTAACTGTGTAAGTAGTGTCAGGCTCAGTGTCAGTAACAGACTGAGCAACTAGTGAAGTGTGTGGACAAACACTCTGTTTGTCAACTGATGCATCTGAGGAATTATTGTCACAGTCCATCTCACTAGGGACCAATGGAGATCCCCCGTCTGCCTGTGCTGCAGAGACAACGTCTCCAACAAAGTCATTCACAGGGGTAACATCATGGGGCTTATCAGATAGGGAGCTGACCCATTCTTGTGTTCTGATTTTTGAATCATTTTCCTGAATAACTGATCCCAGGGCATCTGAAATAGTGTTAATGTCAGAGCTTTCAGGTGTGACGGCAGCAGAGTCGACAGGCTCACCGGATGCATCAACAGGCAAGAAGTTCACTAGCATCAAGAGGTTACGATGCACAACTCGAACTTGACCGGTGGTGGGGTGTTTTATTTGGTATGTGTGAGTTGTAGGGTTCATGTCCACAACGGTGTACACTGTAGACTCCCAGCGGTCAGCAGTTTTGCGTTTGCCTCTTTCACGCTTGTTTGATACTAAAACACGGTCGCCGACCCCAATAGATTTCCCTTTAGTATGGCGATTGTAGAGACCAGCCTGTCGATCTTGTTCCTTGTTAGCATGATTTTGAGCTATGGCCATTGCTTCTTGAAGATCTTTAGTCAGGGACAGTACATACTTGTCATATCCACCAATTTCAGGATCTTGGAGGATGTTCTTGAAAAGCACATCAACAGGGAGGCGTGGCACTCTCCCATACATCAGATAAAAAGGGGCATAGCCTGTGGTTTCATGGACTGTGCAGTTGTACATGAAGGTCAATGTCTGAAGTTGTTTTGGCCAATTCTGTTTTGCATCTGGTGCAAGTGCTCTTATCATGTTTCCCAGGGTTCTGTTGAAACGTTCCACGCTGCCATTACCCATTGGATGGTAGGGGGTCGTATGGGATTTTCTCACACCAGCAACTTTCAACAGTTCGCTTATGAGCTGACTTTCAAAGGATGGACCTTGGTCAGAATGGATTCTCTCAGGGAAACCATAGATGCAAAAGTACTTGTCCCAAAGCTGCTTTGCCACTTGTTTTGCAGATTGGTCACGGCAAGGAAAGGCCTGAGCGAGCCGTGTAAAATGGTCAGTTACAACCAGTACATCAATGGATCTGTTGTTAGAATCCTCCGCGGTCCAAAAGTCTATACACACAATCTCCAGTGGTGCAGATGTTTTTATACTCTCAAGAGGTGCTCGACCATCTGGATCAGGGGACTTTGCGACGACACATCTGGGACACTGACGGACATACTCTTTGACATCACGGTCAATATGGGGCCAGAAGAACCTCTGACGAGCAATAGCCAAACTTCTGAACTGCCCTTGATGACCAGCGTTGTCGTGAATCCCTTTGAGAACGTCAGACTTGAGGGAATCGGGGACCACGAACTGGTAGCGTCTCTTACGGGTAACTTGGTCTTTAGATAGTCTATAGAGGATGTCATTAGACACAGCAAACTTCTCCCAGTGTTTGAGGTACTTAATGACCATTGTTTGTTCATTCGATCTTTCTCTTCTTGAAGGACGACGGCCACGGTCAACATAATGTAACACTCTTGATAACACAGGATCGTTATGCTGTTTTTCTCTCAATACAGTTTCTGAAAACACAGGTTGATCATCTTGAGATGGGAGGATCAGTTGGGGCAGATGTTCAAGGGTGTCAACAGCTCGTACTCTAACAGCAGACTCCCATGCACTCTGTGTCTCAAGAAGAGCATGAACATCCTCTTTTGTGAAGGACTGAAATTTTGTGCTGTCAGGTGAGTGCAACATGTTGGAGTCCTGGTCTTTGGCATTTGACTGTCTGAAAGCCTCCTGTACTGAACCAGGTGAAACAGGGAGGGCCTCATTAAGTAGCTGGCTGTATGGGCTTTGCAACAGTCTCCTTCCCACAGCAGATTTGACGAAGGGATGGCGACTTAAGGCATCTGCCACCACATTTTTAGAGCCAGGAATATATTTAATATCAAAGACGTAAGAAGCCAGCTTTGCCACCCATCGCTGTTCACAGGCGTCCAGACGTGGCTTTGTGAGAATGTGGGTGAGTGGGTTGTTGTCTGTCCACACTGTAAATACATGCCCTTTTAGCCAGTGGCTAAATTTGTCGCACACCGACCATTTCAGTGCTAAAAACTCGAGACGGTGGGCTGGATATTTCTTTTGAGCACGTGTGAGAGACTTGCTAGCAAATGCTATTGGACGAGCCACACTTTCACCCTCCTGAACTTGTGAGAGGACTGCACCCAAACCATCTAGCGATGCATCAGTAGACAGGACAAATGGGCGGTTAAAGTCTGGGTGGGCCAGAATTACGGAGTTAACCAAAGCTGCTTTAAGCTCCATGAATGCAGAGAGATGCTCGTCTGTCCAATCAGCTGGAGTCAATTTGCGGAACTGGAGTTTTCGCTTGGTGAGTATCTTTGGTTTGCGTTTCTGTTTTGCACCAGCCAGTAGGTCAAACAATGGTCTGGCAATTGCAGAATAGTTTGGAATGAAATGTTGGTAGTAGTTGACCATGCCGAGAAATGATCGAATGCGGGAATGAGATGGAGTGATACCATCTGGCTCCATGAGATCTGTAGTGAGCATGTTGCTGATGGACTCTACTTTAGAAGGATCTGTAGAAACACCAGACTTGTCAATTATGTGACCAAGAAACTTCACAGATCTTCTCAGCAACCAGCATTTCTTTGGAGCCAGTTTGAGGTTATGGTAACGGAGACGACCAAACACCATCTCCAACCTCTCGAGAGCTACTTCCTCAGATGGTCCAAACACCAGCAAATCATCGAGGTAACATAGCAGGCTGAGAAAGTTCTGGTCACCGAATATTGAGGTCATCATCCTCATAAAACTGGCTGGGCTGTTGCACAGGCCTTGGGGAAGTCTGTTGTATTCATACAACCCCATGGGTGTCGTAAAGGCGGAGTATTTACGGTCATCTTCATGGAGTGGCATGTTGTAAAAGCCAGACGTGAGGTCCATTGTGCTGAAGAACATGTTTCCTCCCAAGGCAGCCAAGCAGTCAGCCTGATGTGGTAGGGGATGAGCATCCTTCAGGGTCCGTCTGTTGAGCCATCTGAAGTCTGTGCAAATCCGTAAGTCACCGTTCTTTTTCCAAACGAGAACAAGAGGTGAGGCAAATTCACTTGTCGATTTCCGTATAATTTCTTTCTCCTCCATCTCATTCAGGACTTGACGGAGCTTCTGATACTCAGCAGGAGGCACGCGGCGATAGGGCAGCCGAAACGGTCTCTCATCAGTGAGCCGGATCCTGTGTATAAATTCTTTTGCTTCTCCACAGTCTAAGTGGTGGCGGGAGAAGACATCCTCATAACTGATCACCAGATCTGCCAGCTTTCTCCGCCAATCATCTGACACATCACAAGACTGTAGGTCCAGATCCCCTAGACCAGCACTTCTCAGTTTTTCCTGTATATTGTCATTGTTTTCTATTGCAGAATCAACATTAGTGTGTTTGACAGAGGTGGTTTGATATGAGCATGTTACATCTTGTATATCTAGGTCCTCCATAGCAAGGCAGGTGTATATATCAGCCAGTCTAGCGTTCTTGCGTATGGTGACAGGACCACTGGAAGCATTTAAAATCTTGAGAGGGACTAACCCATCTCCCCAGAGCGGTATTACAGCTCTCGCCACCAAAATGCCACGGGGAGCAGAATGTGACGATGTGGGCTCAGACATCACAGTCAAACCAGGTGACAACTTTGTGCCCTTGGGAAGTTTGCCCCATACAAGATACTCAGTGCCAGCTTCCAGTGTAACAGCTGTGTTACATCTCACCGTGCCAACTTTGTCTGGGACATTCTCTCCAGACCAGCGGTCCAGGCCAGCAAGAAGGGAGAGGAACTCCTCGAGTTCTGGGAGACCTTTGCGAGGTGTGGAAACTGCTGCCCAGTAAGAGGAGTCTTTCTTTAATAGGTGTAACAGTCGCCTGATGACATTGGAGCCCAGAAGCAGATCAGTCTGTTGGTTTTTTACAACAAAGGTGGGGACTGACAACTGGCATCCATAGATCTCCATGTTCAGATCTACTATTGAAGTCGGTCTTACTCTGGAACCACCACATCCTACAAATACAATGTCAGTGGCCTCCTGGTGAGAGATTACAACACCGGCGTTAATCAGTGACTGTAGGGCTACGTCGCTCAATGAGCATGCCATTGAACCACTATCTAGCATGGCACCAAGAGTTAATTTGTCATTAACTTTGACATTTGTGTAGAATAAACTGTCACTTTTCTTGACTTTTTGTGTGTCTTGTATAATTATATTTCCAGACTCATTTAGTCTTTGAATATTTTGATACAGTTCAGCAGCATCAAATATGTGGGAGGAATCACTTTGACCCATGCGGCCTCCCTCCAGGCACAGGTCGCTTAGTTTCCCTGCACATTGTCTGTTGGGACAGCTCTGTTTGGGCAAGACCGCCTTGTGTGGTCAGGACTGAAACATGTGAAACAAAGGCGGTCTGAACGGCAGTGGGCTTCTGTCGTGTGCTTGTCATCATTGCATATGCGGCAATTTATAACAGGTCTGGCTCGACCCCATGTGCGCTTGTGACGAGCAGATGATACCTGGCCACCAACCTGAACTTTATCAAGTACCTGCCTGAGCATAGACATCATCTCTCCAAGCATGGCTCCTTCTTGTGGGAGACTGAGCTGCTGACTTTGTGGGACTGGAGCAAAAGGTTGGCACTGCACTTGTGAGAACTGGCAGTGCTGCTTTGCAGGTTGCAGGACAGGGAGGTAAGACTGTGGAAAAGGGGAATCTAATGTAGCGGCCAGCTGCTGGTTCTGTACCATCACAGGGGAACATGAATTTGGTGGCGCCTCAGAGGCAGGTTGTACATTGTAAGAGCACAAAACATTATTTGATCTTTGTGCACCACCAGGGACTTGGGATTCAATGTGTGTGTCATAGCAGAACAGTGGGGTTGCAGATGGTTTGTGGATTGGTGTTTTGATCCTGGACACACACTCTCTCTGGTGCTCATCTAGCCTCTCCTGGATGTCTTTTGAGGTCCATTCATGTATTTGCTTGTACTTAAATACTGAAGCCAGTTCTGAATCAGGGCAGTGTTTTACAAACATTTTAGCAATTTCACTGCTCATATCATCAGTTTGTTTTCCTTGACGCTTTAAACCTTCTTCAGCCATATCTGCAGCTTTGTTGAGCCGAATCCAATAGTCAAACGCATCCTCTTTTTGAAATGGCAGTGTGGAGTAGAAGTCTTGCAGCGGCAGGCAGGAGGATGTGTGACTGAAGTATTGTATCAGCATGTTATAAATCACATCTGGGGAGCATGTAGCATTTAAACCAGGGTTACTTTTAAGACCAATCTTAACCACATCTCTGGCTCTGCCCATTAGCCTCCCCATAATCTCCTCTGCTTGAGTGGAACTATCATAGTTCTGCCTTCTAAGGTAACCTCTCATCATTTCAACCCACTCAGTAACAGTATATTTGTCAGAGTTTTCACCTCTAAAAATTGGAGGTGCTGTTTCTGATGTTACGATGATGTTGCATTTTTGACTATCAAAGACAGAAGTGTCTTCAATATGGGCACCATCTTGTTTCAAACAGGAGGCATTTTGGGTTTCTTTTTCCCCAGCAACACCAGAAGAACACAGTTTATTTGCAATGGACTCTCCAATCTGTGAACCTAACTGATAAATCATGTCACTTAATAAGTGTAAGTCATGGCCAGTAGATGTAGAGTGGCTCGGGCCCCCAAACGACATCTGCCCTATAGGTGTCTCAGCTGGATAGAAAGCTAATCCCTGAGGCCTATTACTTGCAGGTAACATGGGTGAGGCACAAAAGTCTGACCCAACTGCCACACCTGACTGAAAAGTGAGACCCATTACACCTCTGCCTCTCCCAAAGGAGGGTTGACTGTTCACATTTTTAACATTTGGTTGGAATCTCTCTGCCATTTCAAAATGGAAGACTGAAAATAAAACAGACTCAAATAAAAAAAATCAGTCACTTATTGGCAATGAAGCCAATATTCTGCCTTCAGTCCTTTAACCTTGTGGCTCAGGTGTCTTGACACGTCTTAAAGAGGTAACTTGTAGGTAGATGACACAGCAACCCGGGCGAACAGCATCAAGCTGATCAGGAATCACAGAGTCACGGCACCAGTGTAACTCTTCTTATTGTGTTGTTGGTCACCTAGCACAACAAAAGATGTAAAACTCCTCACAATGTGATTGACTGCAGCCAAGTGGTCCGACAGGCTCCACCAGCGCTCCTCAGAATTCTTTTATTTCTTTTTTTTTTTTTTTTTTTTTTTAGATGTGATCGTATAGTTTAACAACACTTACAACTGTTAACAAATTTTCAAAACTAAAACAAAACATTCTTATGCAATGAATCAATCAAAAATAACATCAACAGCAATAAACAGTAAAATAACAGACAACAGCTACATCAATTAACAGTCAAAACACTCAAACATTTTTATCAACAAATTCACTGTCTGAACCCACCTAGCACAACAAAAGATGTAAAACTCCTCACAATGTGATTGACTGCAGCCAAGTGGTCCGACAGGCTGAAAAATAAAAGACACAGTTAGCGCCGTGACTGAGTGGTCAGCCACGAACACCAACCGGCGCAGCTCCCACTCATAGGGTCACATTTTTCCAGCCCAACCACAAGAAAACTTTACAAATTATATTTATAAATGTTAAATATTCTTACAGTACCTTGTTAATAGTTGAACTAGAAAAATATGACCCTAAGTAAAAAAAGAAGTGAAGAGCTGCCTCTCTCGCACCTACCTCCACCAGCGCTCCTCAGAATTCTGGTGGAGGAAGCCGCGAGAGTGCCTGACGGACCCGTTGCATGCAGTCACTCATCACACCACTAGGTGGCTCCAAACAAAATCAAAAATACATACAACCATCACTATAATCATTTCGATCAAAACTCACACAGACACACGAGCTCTTCTCTCTGTTACATAAAGCCACTAGGGGTTAATTTCTGTTTAAAAGCGATCTGATGGAAAAGACTATTGTTGTGTTCAGTTAGCATATCAGCAAAGCTATTAAAGCCTGAAATAGCATCTCATTGCTAAAAGTTGCTACCGTCAGAGTGCACAGCCATATTTCTAAGGAAATATTGCTTAAATTTACTAAAACACTTGAAAACTGAATGGATAGAAAATGAATTAGCATCAATCTGATGGCTGAATAACAGGCTAAAAATATAAATAGCTTTGAAAATGTTACACACCCTGAAATGGACTTTTAAGCTAATTGCAATCGAGTCTTACCATATGGATAAATTACTTCCAGTGATTGTATGTGTAGTTTCCATACATGTTCACCTTCACCTGACCTCCAAATGGCCGACAGACTCACCAGATAGTAAATAACAGAATAACAAAGCTGGTGCATAAACAAGAGGTCTCACTTCAACATAAACTTTCCATTTATTTTTGGTTGAAACATGTTTATTCTTCATTCAGTGAAGTTACTCTCAGTCTGTAAATTTTGCTGAAGTAAGAGTAGCAATTCTTCATAATATTAACCATACATGAAACTATTATGTTTACAATAACCGCCCCCCCCATCCCCAAAAAAAAAAAAAAATTAAATAAATGTAACTATTTACTTTCCAACTCTTGGCCCAAATCTACAGATGAATGTGAGTCAGAGGTCATGATTCAGCAATAAGGAGAACCAGTCTCAGATTTACCAAAAACATCTTAATGATCCTGAAGATTTCAGGAAATTAAGTTTTTGGTAGAATAGAACAGAAATGTCCATTATTGTCCCACAGTGATAAAAACTGAAAAATAAGAGACTGGACAGCTAACGCTAACTTGACATGTGACGGTAGTAGCCAGTTTAGATTCCCACTTCCTGCTTTGGTTTGAATCCTCGGAGTTCCGACCACAAAAAGCGGAAGTGGATCGATGAGTCAGGAGTGGAGGCGGCGGTCCGGTCCGGCTTACTGTAAGCAGTCAGCTCGGTTCGATGAATGATCCTGACCAACACTTCCTTCTCCCACGTGGGACCGTGGGGCAATTATTGTTTTTATGTAAGAGAGGAGTTTAAAAATTACGCCAGCGTTTGTTTTGCAACGGCTGCGGGCGCGTCTACACGCGATGACGTCACGTCCTGGCAGATGAGAGAAATGGATGAAGAAACGGAGGTGAAAAGACGAAATGTCCCTCCTTTAGTCACAAAATGTTTCTGGTTGAGCGAACAGGAGGTGAATCAGAGGCAGGAGCAGCAAAAGGGCAAATTACCAGAAACCGCCGGGGGCAGTTCTGACGTCATCATGGTCCGTTTGGGCCTTCACACTGAAGTTGAACCAGAACCAAACTTTTCTTGTTTCAGGACGGTTAGGTTCACCAAATTTAAGACTCAGTAATGTATGGCGGCGTATTAGGGCCAAAACTTGAACATTTCTGTTTCAAAAGTTGAAAATTTGCAAGAAAAAACTGAAATCTTTGACAGTTATTGCAGAAATCTCCAAAATTTTCTAGAAAATTTTGGAGTTTTTTTTTAAAGGTTTTATTGGCTCTAGCGGCCCTCACTCAACAGTGAATTGACAGGAAAGTGGGCAACGAGAGAAGGGGGCAGACATGCCGCAAAGGTCGCCAGGCCGACAAACCGGCGACAGCCACGTTGAGGACCAAGGCCTCCTGCACCGCCACAGCACGCTTTGACACTTTTAAACTCTGTCCAACGTTTAACATTTGCTAGAAACTTGAAAGTTTGAGTTTGAAAAGTCACAAATTTGCAAGAAAAAAATCATACATTTTGACCATACATTATCTCAGAAATGTCCAGTTTTTTCTGAACAATTCAAGTTTGAAAAGTCAAATATTTCCTAATAGAGGACTCTAAAATCTCCAGAATTATTTAAATGTGGAAATTTCTGAGCTTCAAAAGTTTAATTTTTTTTACGTTTGAAACTTTGAGTAAAGTTGACAATTTGCAAGAAGAAAAAAATCTGAAATTGAGATCAGTCCCAGAAATTTTCTAGAAAAAACTTGAGACATTTCTTTCAAAAGTTGAAAATTTTCCAAAGTGGAACATTTTTGGCTTTTGAAATTTTGAGATTTACCTCAGATTTGAGAAGGAACTTGGAAATTTCAGAGATCTAGAGCAAATTTTCAACTTTCCAAACACTGAAATTACCAAGTTTTTTCTAGAAAATTTATGAGCTTAATCTCAAAATTGTGTTTTGGTGTAAATTTCCTCCTTTTTTCTATCTACAATGACCATGATGCACTGCTGTAATAGTGAGAGAATCTGTCAGATTAATTTCTAAGCATCTTCAGTATCAGAAGTTTACACACTTCAACATATTTTTATTTATGTAAAAGTAAAAAGTATCCATCCAAGAAATTAGTGAAAAAGTATTTGGTAGAAAGTCAATTCAAGTACTGAGCAACTGATCAAATTATCAATCATTTCATCATGAATGACATATCAGGAGGATTATGGGTAAAAATCCCAAAAGTTTTAAAAGGCAATTATCTCTGATTCTGACCTAAAGTATGTAAACTTCTGAATTAGAAGAAAGTGAATCTAAATTTTGGAACATTTTCTGGTTTTTAGTAATTCTGGCTGACATAAAACATGAGAAGTTTGATTTGATTTTACTTCAGACAATGAAAAAAAACTATTTAAACTTCTGTATCTCTAAAGTATTTTAATCTTTTCTCCCATTTAAAGTCAGAAGTTCTGCAGTTTCCATGAATCTGTCACAACGAAACAAAAACTTCAGAAACAGGTAAGAATTTACAGTAAATCATTAACCTGCTGATTTGTTGTCATGAGTTGATCAGATTAGCTGCAGCTCATGTGACGCTGTGTGTGACTAGCAGCAGAAAACCCCGCAGAGCAACGCTAAAATGTGATTCTGGTTAATTTATGACCAGCTGGTCTGGAGGAAGTCCGACCAGAGAGACGGCAGGTTCAGCTTTAATCAGGACCAACAGCCGCCGATGAAACGTCACCCGAGACTCAATGCAACGGCGCGTTGGGGTCGTTGCAAACGGACCGAAAAAGGAGGAAATTTCCATCAAAAAATAAAAGATTATTCTGAGAAAATTTCTAGAAGAAACTTGGAAATTTGAGTTTCAAAAGCTAAAAGTATTTGACTTTTCACATTCAGAAATAATGGATAATTTGAGATTAATCTAAAACTTTTGTTTTTTTTGTAGAATATTTCTGAAGATGTACCTCAAAAAATCTTTTAAAAATTTTCACTTAAAATTCAAATTAAAAATAATTCTCAAATTTCTTTGAGTATAAATCAAATTTTCAACCATTGAAACTCAAATTTTTTCCCCAGAAAATTTCTGAAAATATTTTTAAAATTCTATAAATTTTTGAAATATTTTCACTTTTCAAACTGAAATTCCTTTTTTCTAGAACATTTCTGAAATGAACCTTAATTTTGTGTTTTAACTGACATTTACTGAGTTCTACCTACAAACACCAACACCGTGCTGCACACCGCAAAATTATTTAGTTTTAATCCAGTTTGTAATGCAAATTTTTAGTACACTTGAAATGAGACAAAACTAACGTGCATGTAACTTTTCAGTAAGACATGAGCTCGTTTCAAGACAATAATTCCTTAATATTGAATTTAAAAGGTGCTAGTTTCACTGGCAGATTATTTTCCATTTTTCCAAATAAAATATTCTGGCAGAAAAACTGGAACTTTTTCATCAATTTTAATGAATTATTGATTTAAAACCAGACGTGTTGCTGCTCTTCCTGACCAAACATCTGACAAAACAAGTCAAACTCACAGCAGTTTTAGTTTTAAACAGTTTTATTTATTTCAAGAGTACATACAGAACAAACAGTAAAAGGTTCCAGAAAACGGTATTTATTTATTTATTGGCCGCTCTGCAGAGAAGCAGCTTTAGAGCAGAATCAGTGTGAAGGTAACAGTCTGGCTGAAGGTTTTACTGCATGGCGAGAAGGCACAGAGCTCTGTGTGAGAAACAACCTGGCAGTTTTTATTCAAAGTTTGTTTTTCTCCTGAAAGCGACGCGTTGAATGTTTCACATCGATTTAATTAATCAAAACTGTTTCAGTTCAGCGATTTGAGGTATAATTTGTTACAAGATTCAAACTTAAAGGAAGAAAATAAAAGTAAAACACTAGTGTTTAATCACAAGCATAGACATGCTAACTCTACTTTTATTCAGCTAGTAATGGCTTCAGTAAAGCGGTTAGTAAAATACATGATTTCCATTTACAAACTGGAGAGAATCTGCTCCAGTTTTCCAGCCGGGTCAGAACTGGGAAGTCTGGGAGTCGATTACTAAAACCTTTCTTTTGATTGATCGCTTCGCATTGGCTTACATGGAGTGTCGGATGAACCCCGCCCGCCTGGGACGCCGGGAGGATCAGAACGAGCGCCACCAGAGTGGCTCCGCATTTAGCACGGTAAATAAACTCAAACTACAGTTAATGCATCGTTAAAAACAAAAAGTAGAAAAAGTTGTAAAAATTGCCACTGAGATCAGGATTGCCACTGATATTCGCTTTTTTAGTTGCTGTTTTTAAAAGGTTTTTGGTGTAATTATGAAAATAAAAACGGCAGATTATTGTAGAAGTGCTTCACAAGCGAAACTTTTTTTTTGCAAGCTGTTCATCTTTAAAACAACAGAAACGATTAAAAACGTGATACATCTGATTTTTAGCTGCACTAAGAAATCTGTTTTTCCGAACGCTCCAGATGGAGAAAGCCGGCACCGCCTGCCGTTTCCTAGGAAACCGGCGCCGTCTCGGTTCACAGCGGAGGAAAGCGTCCCGGTCAGTTGTGCCGCTCGGCCCTCAGCGGGCGGCGGGCGCGTGCGAGGCGACCATCTTGTGCGTAAAGGTTTGTGGTTTTGTTTAGATGTGTGCGCTTAAGTTGCTGTGTTGCTGCTGCAGGCGGACTCGGCGCCAACCCCTCTCCCTCTCTCTCTGTCGCTCGCCCTGACGGCGGCGGAGGTCGCGCCGACCCCGGAGCTGCTTCAGGTCATGGGCGAGAGCGGCGGCGACAGATCAGCCGGCCGAGGGACGAAGATGTCCCTCATCAGAGCTGCAGAGAGACGGAGACGATTCTGCTTTAAATATGAGGGGAAAAAACTTTAAAATGTTTTACTGCAGAAGAAAAGGGATTAAAAATCCCCAGTTGTAATTTAAACTGATAAGAGCATCCATGAACGTTTAAATCTGAGGAAACAAAACAACATGATCTTCAAACTAGGGTTCGTGGGCCGAATTTGGCCTTCTGGTGGATGGCACAGGCACCACCAAGACTACAAGTCCCAGAATGCTTTGCTGGTGAAAGTTTTATTTCAAATTTTAAATGTGCCTATAATATTGAGCCTGTTTCAGATTCAGTTTGTTTTCAAATGAAAATTTTTATTACCTGAAGAGAAGAAAAAACTTTTTCTGTTAACAGTGTGAAAAACTACTAGGAGAAAAAATAACTATTAAGGAAATGAATCACTAAAACTGAATCACTAAAACTTCTAAAAGAAGAAGTAGTTCTTTTTCTACTATGGAGAGGAAAACTTGAACCAGAAAAAGAACTACTGAGGAAAAGAACAAGACGAAGTAAGAACTACAAATAGAAGAACTACTAATGAGATGAATTGGTTGAACTAGAAAAAGAACTACTATAGTAAAGAACAAGAACTAAAACAACAAAGAACTGATCATTTGTTCTCTTTTCCAATAGCTTCATGTTAATAATAAATCAGTCTGCGCCTGAACTGTGTGGGGTTCCTGTGGGTGCGCTTGTTTTCACCTGCGGTGTCGCACAGTTCTGACAGAACCGGGTCTCTGTCTGTGAGCAGCTGACTGCGTCCGGAGTCCAGAACCAGATCCGACTGGTCGCCGTCTTCCAGCGAACCCTGAAAAAACAAAAACAAAGAAAAAGATCAGAGAAGTTTTCAAGGATTAAATTAAAGCACCTATGAGGCTCAGATTAGCCTTCATTAGCTACCATGTTAGCATTAGCAATAGCTTTAAATGGCACCTAGAACTTTCTACCAACTAAAATATCAAAACATTTGAAAACAACTAGAAAAGAATCTGAAGGTTTTCAGTTTGAACCTGAAGTGGATCTGATTGAAAGCGAATGTTCGGAGTTAAATGCTAACGCCAGCTAGCGTCCTGCAGGCCTCACCAGCAGCCTGTGGCTGAGCAGCAGCTCCTCCTCTATGGAGGTCGGGTCCGGTTTGTGTCTCTTGTCCTGGATCAGCAGCAGAGGCGGCGGCTCTTTGTCCAAGTCGTGAGTCCTGAGCGAGAAACGGACGAGTCGGTGAAACCAGGCAGCAAAATTCAGACAAAAAAAATGTTCAGGAGGTTAATAAACATGTTCAAAAGCTAAAACCTCAGTTTATTTTTTTTTTATTTATTAAGACCAAATTATTATTTAATCAGAAGAAAAAAAAAATATTTTTTATAACAAATTAACCTTTAATCAAACAATGTAGTTGTAAATATATAGTTTCTGCTGTTTAAATTCAAACAGTAATTAAATGCTCTGTCATTTCAAACATAATTTAAAAGAGGAAGCTTGCACGGTGACGTGTCCATCCTCATTAATCATGGTTGAAACTCCTGCTTCACTGGAAGCATTAGAGGAGACAAATGCTTCCTCTGGCGCCCTCTTCAGGACAAACTATATTTTCTCTAAAACGTGCAATAAAAGTTTTTGACAACAGAAAATCTCAAATTATGTCACTTAAAAACAGTTGATTGACACCAAATTTGTTTGTTTTTTATGTTGTGGGGGGGGTGGGGCAGGTTGACCTTTCATGACCTCAGGAAACCATTACTAACCTCTTTAAAGTGACAGCAGCACAAATTGTTGCAGCACAAACGTTTGACACCAATTTGGTTGAATAAGGCGGGAATAAACTTCTCTCGGGACCCGACCCAGGATCATCCCGACAGGAAGTGATGCGGCTCACCTCTTCCTGCTGACGGTGACGGCAGGACTCCCATCGGCGCCCTGGAGCAGCAGCGAGGCGGGTTTGTCGGCTTCCTGCGGCAGGTCGCTGAGGAAGGTGAGCTGGAAGTCGTCGTCCATGGAGATGTACGGCGCGTACATCTCCAGCTCCTTCCCCTCCACGTCCTGAAACAAACATTTAGAAATTTCTCAGTTTCAAAACAGAAAACTTAACAGATTTTGATTCTCAGAATTTTTAAAAACTTTTTAAAACATTTCTAAGATTAATTTCTAAATTTTTTAGGTTCTTTCGATTTAGAAATTTCCCATTTTTTTCTAGAAATTTCTGAACTTCAAAAGTGGAAAATTATCCACTTTTGAAATGCAAGAATTTTCCAAGTTTTTTTCAAAGAAGATTTCTGAAATTAATTTTAAAATGTCTTTTTTTTCTTTTTTACAATTTTAGATTTTTGGAGGTCAGATATTTCCAAGTTTTTAAAATAAAATTTCTAGCATCATTGTCTACATTTCTGAGTGTTTTGGCTGAAATTCCCTCCCGTCTAACGCGGCTCCAATGCGGCGCCGTAGTTTCCCGTTTCCCACCTCGGCAGCTTGTTCCTTGAGCTGCGTTTCCTCCGGGCAGATGGTGAAGAAGCGCTCCACCTCGCTGGTGTCCATCGCCTCGTCCTCACAGGGGCTCTGGGCCGGACGGAGACCAGCAGTTAGACCAGAACCAGAACATTCGCTGGTTAAATGAGGAGGTTTGGTTACCAGGTCCGGCTCAGAGGAGGCGGCCGGGGACGAGGACGGATTCAGGCCGTCGAAGATGGGCGACAGCAGCTGCCGCAGCTGAGGGCTGCACAGATCCTTAGGATGGTCCGGAACCGTGTCTGGACTGGGAGGACTGGCGAACGACAGCTCCACCCCACCTGGCGGGGAAAAAAACAGCTGCTGGTTGGAAATGGGGCTGGAACGATTAATCGCGATTAATCCGATTTTTGAAATAATCGTCAACTAGTTTACTAATCGATTAATCGCCAACTGTAGAATACGACTCACAAACAGGTCATTTGGTGGGAAAACAATACAAAGAGCAGAAATCAAACCAAAACTGTACAAGAAATAAAAACATTTAAGTATTTATTTTGTATTTGTTTTAACTGCTGGTGGTTTCTTTGCTACAAATGATCAAACGTTCACTAAAGGAAAAATGTTATTGCATTTCAGGCAATAAAATATTTATTTTCTAATTGAAAAAATTTAATTATTTGTTCATTTGCAGTTTTTACATATTTTTAATATATAAAAGAATCTTAAGTGGTCAAGTGAAAAATCTGCGTTTTTTTTGTCAATTAACCGTCATAATAATCCATAACTAAAGTCACCATTAGCTACAGCCCCAAATAATTGCTTGGAAAATTTGCAGGATTTGCCATTTTTATAGAATAACTGATTAATCGTCTGAATAATCATGAGCTGAAACCGATCAGACTGGCTAACGGGTCAGAACGGCCGGCTCACCTGCCGTCAGCGGCGGCTCACCTGCCGTCAGCGGCGGCTCACCTGCCGTCAGCGGCGGCTCACCTGCCGTCAGCGGCGGCTCCCCGCCGTCCGCCAGCTGCAGCAGCTCCTCCGGTTTCTCCGTCAGCCCCAGGAGGAGCTTCGCCGAGCTGCCGGCGTCCTCGCCGTCCGAGTCGCAGGTGTCGGAGATGCCGCTGTCCTCGGCGGTGCGCTCCGGGGAGGACGGCTCGGTTTTAGGCAGGAGGCTGCGGCGGGTCTGCTCGACGGAGAACACCACGTCCGGCTGCTCCACCGCGCTGCAGGAGGACACAACAGGAGGAGGGTTAGAGCTTCATCACTCCTCCTCCTCTGGAAGGAAAGGAGCGCTCTCCGCCGGTCGGAGCACCTGAGGATGAAGTTGAGGCAGACGACGGCTTCGGGCTGCGACGTCTTGTTGTTGTAGAGGACGGTGGCTTGAGTCTCGGCCCACACGAAGCCGCCGCTGTTGGCCAGGAAGCGGTAGGGGGAAGTGTTCACCTGGCCTTTGGACAGAACTGCAGCCACAGGAAGAGGAACTTTGATTCAGTTATTCAAACGCTCAACGCTGCCGGGCGTCATCCTGTCATATTCAGCAATAAACAGCACGAAAACTCAAAATGAACTCAATAATTTCATAATTTATCATTTCTCCTGTTTTCTACCAAATCTGGATGACAAAAGTTTTCAGTCTGGTGTTTTACAGTTAGCCGTTTTATGAAGGATCATTTTGTTCAGATACTTTATAATTCATTTCATTTGTTGTTTTTGTTTTTTTTTTAGATATTTAAAATGTCCTCCAGGTCCAGAGTTAAATGTTCTTTATAATTTAAAGTTTATTGATCTTTGAAAATGTGTTCTTGCTTTATTACACCATCACTAGTTTTTAAAACTATGTATTCACAACATCCAGGTTTTTATATGTTGGGTGGATATTTCTACCTGTTAATGGTTACAAGCTAAGCTAAGCTAAGCTAAGTTTTTTTCCTGGAAGTAGAAATAAACTTAATATAATTAATGTATAATATGATTAAATATGTTTGTACTTCTTTCCATCCTCAGGATTTGATTTTATGTTATTTTCAGTTTTTTTTTCTGTTTATATATTTTGTGTTAATATTTGCATTGCTATACAATAGTAAAATAATAATAATTATTATTAAACTCACGTGTTAGCAGGCTCTTCTTGATGCGATCCGAGTCGAGCGCGTGATAAAACTCGTAGGCCGAGCGTCCAATCAGGTCCTCCGGTTTGTACCCCACCAGCTCCGTTACCCTGACAACAAAAACCCGCAGAGTAAAACCCGAGTCCGGTGTCCCTGTGGGCGGAGGGCGAGGCGGGCGACCCACCTGCCCTCGCAGTGGGTGAAGCGCAGGTCCATGGTGTGGCGCGTCAGGAAGGTGCAGCTGTCCAGAGGGAACTCCACGCTGGACGGGTGGGGGATCGGCTCGCACAGCAGCGTCATCACTCTGGCAGCAGGGGGCGACGCTGAGCCAAACGGGCGGATGTGGCCCGTGCAGTGGAGAACCTAAGGAAGAGGAGAGGAAAAAACTGTCGCTACCATCCTGAAAGGAGGGATGAAAATAAATAAAATCTACTATTTTTTCATAAGAGGTCCTGTTTTCTTTAATAATTACAAATGACAGAAAAGTGGATTTTGTTTTAACCCTCTATGGCATACCGTTGCTCTCAGGCAACAAACCACATTTCTGTAGCTCACGTTGCTCCTTTATTTTATTTTTGGGGGGGAATGATTTAAAATACCTCTAGACATATTTTTGTCCAAATAAAAGAGGTATTGAGGTTCATGTGACCTTTTATTTAGAAGAGGAGCAGTCTTTTTATGAAGCAGAGGTGCATGCTACACCTTGCCTCCTACCTGTAAGTTATACATCACTTTTCTTCATGTTTAAATTTGGGTCACTCTAACTAAAAATATTTTCATATCTGTGAGTATGTAAAGAAGCAATATAGATCATTTCAAGACAATTTTTTATAATTTATATGCTAAAACTGTTTTTTTGTTTGTTGCCTCAGGGCAACATTGCGCATTTAGGGCCCTTTTGCTCAGACAATATTATTCTAATGTGATGATATTCAATTGATTACAAAATAATTATCAGAGCCAATTTTTTTACTTTATTATTGACTAACAGCAACAGGAGATGGATGCAAGATCATTTCATGGACAAAGGGTGCATGGTTCATAAGCTGGGGTCATTCCCAATGAAGACATGAGGATCCACTGTACAACCATTATTTCATTGGTTGTTTATCCTCAAAACTGACTTCAGTCCCAAAGAGTGATAAGCTGGTCATCATTGAACAAATGGCCCCATTCCAAGGCAGGCAAAGACTGAAGCAATACCTGCCAAACCCAAAAATATGGGTCTGGAGGGAACTTTGCGTGACTGGAGTAGATGGTGTTCCTTACAACCTACACAGGGCGAGCCGTACCACCACCAAATCTACCAGATATGGGAGCTGATGGAAATGTTGTCCTTTGCTTGGCTCAAATTCTAACAAAAAATCAGTTCTACAAACTCTTATAAAAAGAACCTGCAGCCCTAAGTCCTGTCACTGATGTGAATCTGGTCACTACAACCCATAGATAATCAGATAAACAGATGGTGATTCCCAGGTACGCCAATAATCAAGTGCCAAAAATGTGATGCACACTTTTTTTCACATCAGCAAGCAATTCCTTCCTGATGTTTAACATATAATGGGGAAAAAGACTGATTTCAACATCCTTAGTGATTCTAACTCTGCCAACCATACACATGTACAAACACACAAATGCGCGTTTTAGTAATTTGTGCAAATGTACCATTCATTAATGAAAGTTAGTTGTTTATTTTATATTTGGTGAGTTGGAACCATGTCTGATTTATTTTTGTCCAAAAAAAAGTTTTTTATGAATATAGTTTTTGTTTGATTTGTATTTCATTTCTCATAATCACTGTAGAAAACTTGGCATTTTAGACCCCTTGTAGCGCAATGTTGCCCTGAGGCAACAAACCCAAATCTGGTTCCGGGAGGTGTCAGGGTCCGATTTTATGATTGATATGTAATTAGGGACCAACAAGCTCCCAAAGAATGCAGGAAAATATTTTTTCCCCAAAAAAACAAAAAGTCATGCCATAGAGGGTTAATCTGCCTTTATGAGAGTTTAACGATGGAGAACTAGAGCCAGAAGTGTTTGATAACGAGAATCAAGTCATGTTAGAATAAAGTCTTAAAAATAAGTTTTTGTAAATGAGAAAAAAGCTTGGATATTTTCTTTTATTTGTGTCGGTATATTCTGCTAATGTTAATACTTTATTAAATTTATTAAAAAGCAGAAAAAGAACTAGCCTGGCCTTATTATTATTATGACATTGACCTGAATTCAAAAATAAACAGAAGCTGTCAAACAAGATGGCCGCCCTGACATCACCACAGAAACCAGAGGAGAGATTGGGTAAAAAAAAAAAATCCTGATTTTCCACAAATTAAATCTTCACTAGAGATGCAGCGATCAAATATTAATAACTGTATCCGTTAAAGCAAAGGTTTTCTGGGGTTTTGCATGGAAAAAGTTTCCTAATTTAGACAAAAAAAGATTTAAAGACATTTTGTTTTCATATCAAACTAAATGTCAAAGTTCTCCTGCAGCCCGGTGGGTCAGAGCGGTACCATCTGCCGGAGCGCGTCTGGACTGTAAGTGACAGGTCCGGTGCTCTGCAGAGCCGAGCCGGGCGCGCTCCGAGTTCCTGGGATTGCTGGCGGAGGCGTTGACGCGACCTTGGCTCGTCTCCATGGAAACACTCAGCGCCTCGTATCACTTTCATCCTGGACTCACACGAGGGACAAAAGCGGCTTCGCCCTCCGCTGGGACGCATCACGACCGCATCAGAGGGACCGCCTTCCTGTAATCCCATTACCTTCTTTTTCTTCAAGTAACCGCAAATAAAAGTAATAATACGACTGAGCTATGAAATCGTGATTTTGTTTCTGAGCGTCTCACAACAATCCCAGATAAGCGTGCGTCGTCATGGTAACAGGGATCCTGCTGCAGATTTTTGTTTTTATTTTAAATCATTATTGCTCCTCCCTGCACTTTAACTTTTAAAAGATGTATATTTTATTAATTCGCTGCACAGGAAAGATTTATTTAAATTATTTTATCATCATTTGAACGAAGGCTTGTAAAAACAAAAATAACTTTATGGTGGAATAGTGAGAAAAACTTGATTTACGCAGAGAAAAGGATTAAATATTCAACAAAGTCCTTCAAGTCAGAAGCTGTTGGAGTTCATGAGTTTAAAAAGCAAAGAGTTTTAAAAAGAAGCGGTTTTATTTGATTAAATGTTATAAGATGGAATATGCAAAACGAATAATTCAGGTTGTGAATTGTTTTTTGTAACCAAGTGTTAAATTAATTACTTTAGAATAGAAGTAAATAATTTCTCCCTCTACCTTCCAGGTGGCAGATTTGATGTTGACGGTGCGCCCCCTGCTGGTCAGGGTGCTCTTCATTCGCAGGAAGAAGTTCCTCTCGCTCGGTTGCTCCGCCATCAGCTTCTTACTCAGACCTGAAGACGCAGGATAAAAATAAAAACCTGGCGCTGGATGTTTTGTTCTGCTTTTTATGTGTATTTGAAAAATTTCTTTTTGTGCCAGATATAAGTTTATACACATTTCTGCTCCTTTTCATTCATGATTTATTTTAGTTGTTACATAAACTATTCATATTTATTCGCTCTGATGCATAAAATCGCCGTTCTGCGGTTCTGACCTGGACGCGGAGTCAGGAGGTCTCGCAGCTCCTCCTGGTCGCAGGGATGAATGAAGTCGTAGACGCTCTGGCCGATCAGCTCCAGCTGTGAGACAGAAAACAAGCCGGTCAGACGGAGGACGGACCCGGCCGGGATCGGAACCGGAGGAGGAACCGGGCAGAACCTGAGTGATGCCGATGTGCTTGTTGACGTTCTCCGTCAGGAACACCATGTCCCCCTCCTCGGTCATCACCATGACGAAGCCCGCCAACGCCTGGGGAAAGAAGGCGTCCATCGGATCCTCTTCCTCCTCCTCCTCCTCCTTCTTCACACTCTGTTCTGTGGGGATCAAAACAAACATCAGAGGTTCTGCAGGTTTCAGAAAGTAAAGCTTTAATACACAGCTGGGTAGATTACACTCAGCTAGAAGTGGCTCATATTCAAATATTCATCCAAGAAATTACAAGAGTGAAAAAGTATTTGGTATAAAGTTTACTCAGGTAACTGATCAAATTATCATTTATTTTATGTTTAAAAAATAAAATTTAGACCAAAATATAAAGTTAAGTGGAAAGTTTGGTATTTAAAGTACGGTGTAGTAAAAATGGTCCTAAAAGTAATTTTTTTTTTCAAAAAAGTTACTGAAATAAATGTAACTAGTTACTACTAAATTAAATCACTTCTGTCTTAAATACTAAATTTAAGACAGAAGAAACTATAGAAATAGAGGATCCTGAATGAATGTTGTGACATATTTGCACTTATCCATGATGGACACAGAAAAAAGCTAGCTAGCTAGAAAGAGCACATTAGCAGCTAGTTAGCGTTAGCCTCTAGTCACAAAACCTAATGAAAATGTCTAAATGCAACTCAAACTTTTGTCTGACAAAAAGTCCGGCACAAAAAAAGACAACATATGAATGACAAAATGTTAGACCAATAATTCGCATATTTAAGGCTAATTTACTTTTAAAAACTGAATTTAAGACATTTTAAGGACATGTGGCTCAGGGGCCATTTGAGGCTCTTGGATTGAGTTTGTGTGGCCCCCATCTGCAACTCAAGAATGATGCAAATTTTACCCAGAGATGCAGATGGAGGCGTTTCATTTTTAATCTGGGTAAAATTACCACCAACATAATTAAAAAATGTAAGTATAACACAAAGTTTTAGTTTTTTATCTCCATCTATCCAGAGACTCTGCTGCAGCGAAAGCAGAGGATTTCCGTCTCACCGGGTCGCAGGAGCTGCTGCATCCGCAGGAAGCTGAGCGTCACCCTCATGATGCCGGCCTTGTCCAGGTGGGTGCAGACTCGGCGCGGCAGCGGCAGGGTCCGGGCCAGTTCGTAGAACACCTCGGTCTCCTGGCTGCGCCGGCAGCGGGCCGCATCGCGAGAGCGGAGCTTCCTCTGCTCCGAGCTGCTCCTGCAGGACGAACAGGAGGAGCATGAAACAGACTGTCGATGGTACCAAGCCCAGTTCTGGTTCTGCTGCAGGTTTCTTCCTGTTAAACAGGAGCTTTTACTCTCCACTGTCGCCACATGCATGCTCGATTTGAGAGATTGCGGTGAAGTCGATGACAATGCAAGCATGGGTGCACCGATTTATCGACCGACCGGCCGATTTCCTTAATTTTGGGAGATCTGTGATCAGCCGATACTTAAAAGTAAAGCCAATCTTATCATCATCAGCAAATATCTAAAAATCAGCCGCTGTCCTCTGCAGTTAGAGGTTTCACTGATAGACCGGCCATCAGGTCATGCAGTTGTCAATAATCTACCCACGGCTGCCAACTCAGCAACTTTCTTGCTATACTTAGAAGCACCAAACAGTTGCTGAAATACAGTTTAGATTGAATTAAATCAACAATGTGGTTGCATGCATTTATAGGTTTTAGAAAGGAAAAATCAGAAAGAGTCCAACTCAGCAGATGACCTCAAACCAGATCGGTGCTTCTCTAATCTGAATGATTTCTGTTTCTCACTCAGGTTGTAAAATCCGTCCAGATCGACTGACTTGTGTCACCTGCTGTTAAAAACATTAAAAAGCTGCAGCTACTTGGATCCTGACAGAAGTAACATGTTAAACTTGCTGCAGCTTGAGCTAATCGGAGTAAAATCAGAGACGCAGCCAGTCCGCCCAAACATGGACGTCCCACACCCACCTCACAAGGCAAGCAAAACAATCTCAAGTGGAAAAATACCAGCAGGATCTGTAACTTGTGACATGGAGCGCAGCCTGGACCGGCCCCTTCCTCCTCCTCCTCCTTCTGCAGGAAACCTAGTGAACTCTGCAGCACCTGAGTCCTCGGTTTGGACCGGACCGGACCAGAGAACACACAGACACACACCAGACCCAAACATGGCGCCTCAGTTAGCTCGGTGCTGGAGGAGACGGCGACGTTCATCTGAGGAAACAAAATGTTCTCCTGTTTTCGTTCCTCTGAGATGTTTATCCATCCTTCCTGACGCCTGTAGGAATCCAAATCGCTTCCTTTTGTTCTGGGGGATTCCAGCTAACGACCATTTCACTAATCAATTAATTGATTATTCTGACGATTAATGAATTCATCGTATTAAAAATCAGCAAATTCAGCAGATTTTTGTTCAACTGCAGCCTTTTTTACTTTAACATAAAAAATACATTAAAGGATGCAAGTAAACTAATTTTAAGAAATTCTTTTAATGTGAAAAACATTTTATGGCCTAAAACGCAGCAGCTTCATTCCTTTAGTGAACGCTTGTCATTTGTGTCCAACGTCACCATGTGATCCGATTATTTTTAGATTAACAGATTAATAATTGGGCAGCTAAAAGTGCTTAACAGGAAATTTTTAAAGGAATTTGAACAAAGTGAAGCTAAAATTACCACCTGAGAAGTTATGAGTAAAGCATATTTACAGACAAAGAATGTCTTTTTATCTTAAATGCAAAACGTATATAGTTTTATTTTAGCAGTTCTGGGTTAATTTCTGCTCTGGATTTGTTCTTTCAGCAAATTTTCCTTTATCTTCTCTGGTTAACAATTAATCAATAACTAAATTAGCTGATTATCTGAATAATCGATTAATCGCGATGAATGATTCCAGACTTGGTTTTCTGCCAGACCTCCCCAGTTCCCAGCAGCTTCCTGCGGCTCCGTCTCCCGATGTAAACAGAGCAGCTCCCGGCCACGCCCCAGGGGCCATGCAGCCGACACGTGGCGCGCCGCCTCTGCTCACGTGAACCACGCCGTGGGTTGTTGTGAAAGTTTCTGCAGGGGGAGAAGGGAGCGGCAGAGGGCCTCTTCACGCCCTCCGGTAGGCGCTGAACTCAGAAACCCTACAGACCCTCATGTTTACGGCATGATTCAACCGTGTGCATGAGCTTCAGCAAGGGGTCAAGTGTCAAATACCTGCAGCAGATTACAGTGAGATACAACCTGGGAGGAGGCTGGAGGAACGCTGCAGACACCGATCCACCTGAAACCGGCAGGATCAGAGCAGAGAGGCGCTGAATCCAAAATGACTGCAGGCCAAACGGAACAAAACACCCAAACACGTCACGCCGACTCATCGCTTTTAAATCTGTTTACAGCCATTTCTTCTTCTTCTGATGCTGGGGTCAGGTAGTACACAGTTCTGTTCAGTCCACTTTAATCCAACTCCAGTCCATTTCACTAGAAAGTCCGACTCATTTGGGGACGTGTGAATGCTAATCGAACCAAAAAGTGAACTCTGATTCGGTTTGAATGCATATTTAAACACTAAGCGGACCGGAGACCGGTCCAAAACCAGGACGTGGACGACAGCGCAGGGCATTCTGGGTAAATACAACCAAACCAAACGCATCAGCCAAGTGCTAGCAGCGGAAATAGTTGGTGCTCTCTAGCCAAAGACAAAATAGAAATCTACCAACCACTAAAATCTGACGACACTCTATTTTTGTTTCCATCTGGTGAAGAAGAAAGTTACGCTCCGTGTCTTCAGAGGTTTTTGTGTCGTTTCCTTCAGTGGTTCCTGGTGCAGCGCCCCCACAGGCCAGGAGGGGAACAGGCTGCTCAAAGGACAAAAGATAAATGTACATCATCATCCAGGGCTTCAGACGTCTCCCAGAGAGCTGCTCAGTCCCGTCCACCTGAACAGGTGGGGCCAAGAGCGAAAGGTTGCACCGATAATACAAAGACTTTAAACAATAGACGTCCAATAACAATATGGCCGATCACCAATATTTATTAGAATTATATACATTTCTCCAGAGAAGCTTCTCTGCTTCACCCACAATCCTGACTGGGGCTGGAAAATACACCACTATGGAAGAATTTCATATCAGTTGATATTAGGGCTGCAACCTGTGATTTTAGTTATTGATTATTAAGGCAATCGATTAATTGGACTAAAATTACACACACACACACACACACACACACACACACACACACACACACACACACACACACACACACACACACACACACACGAAATAATATTGTAAATCTGTTCTGCTCAAGTGGCATAGATTTAGATTCACTGGATTTCTGGGGAAAAAAAACAAAAATCATCATCTTTTGCTATCCAATTATTCATTTTTTAATAAAATATCAATCATCACCAGATCAGTCCTGTATTGATATTAAGTCAAGCAGAAACTGCTGAGCTTTTCATGTTGGATTTTTTAGCTGCAGATGAATCCTTTGCTACAAATGATCAAACATTGACTAAAAGAATGCTGATGGTGCGATTTAGGCCATAAATTGTTTATTTTCTTATTTAAAAAAAAGAATTAAATGATTTGTTTATTAGCATTGTTTTATGCATTTCTAAGTGGTTAATTAAAAAGAAATCAGCAGAATGTCAGTTTTTTTTATCCGATTAATCGTCAAAATAAATTGATTAATCGTCAGAATGATAAATTACCAAAATAATTTTTAGCTGCAGCCCTGAAGAGCTACTCAGGTCAAATGCAAAGAAAAAAAGATTACTTATTGATATGGAGCAAAACGACGTGTCCAGAAAAATGAGATTGCACATCACCATAGCGAAACATGGTGGTGGGAGCATAATGCTGAGGGAATGCTTGTCCTCAGCAGGACAGATGGAAAACCTGGAGGAAAACCTGTTAGAAGCTGCAGAATTTATTACAGAAGCTGTCGATGTGACGCAGTTGGAACGATTTCAAACGGGAAATCTTCAGCTTGTTGCCAAGCAAAGCTGGTGGCAGCTTGCAGTGAAATGTGTTTCTTGCTCCGAAATGTAAAACTGTTAAAACTGTGCAGCTGCTGCATAACGCCAAGCTGCTGCAGGCGTTGTGATGCAACCAGAGGCTGGAATTTCACTCTGGACCGACGCCGATGTAAACTTCCAGCTTCTGTTCAGAGTTAAACTTGAGCAAGTGAAAGGAAGAAAAACAAAACCTCAGATCTGAGTAATGATTGCAACACCTTTAAGATCATTTGGGTTGTTGTTCCTGTTGTCCTCGTTTACAGTTTAACTGGGTTACAACTAATAAAACACAGTGATCTCTTCCTGGCTGGCTGGTTTGTCTGAGCCAACTGTGACGTCCTCACAGTCAAGAACTCTGTGTACTGAGAACAGGAAGTGCAGTGTACAGAACAAAAACACGCCGCGTAAACAGACACGCCACATTTCAGTTTGATCACGTTGCATCAGCAACCAGATCCAGATTAAGGTCCAAAAGCCGCCGCCGTGTGTAGGCGGCTGAGCATGCCAAGTCATGCCCACTCCCACAGCTGTCCTGAAACTTCACTGCGACTCCGGAGGAATGAGAAACTCCACAAACCGGCGCTGCAGATTACTGTAACGGAGGAAGCCACAGGAGGAATGCTTCTGCTTTCAGGGGTCGCCACATGAGACAAGGGGTCAAAAATGGCAAAAAAATATTCTGAAATATTCCACTGGGCGCCTGTTTTAAGGCCGATTTACACAAAATAATTTGAATCAGTGGAGGCAGAAGAGAGAAGCTGAAGGAGAAGATGTAAAGCTGCTGTTTAGGGCTGAAACGATTAATCATGATTAATCGATTATTCAAATAATATTTTTACCAATTCAGTAACTGTTTAATCAAAAAATAACTGAGCAACAACTGTACAAAAACTAGGTACTTTTTCCAGTTAAGATAAAAAAACATTTTTTGTTTGTAAATTTTTCTACCCAGAATTACTCAAGTGGTAATTTTAGCTTCATTTGGTTCAAATTTTGTAAATAAAATAAACAGATCAGCATCCATACTATGTGCAGAAAGGGTTTAGCTTTTCATGTTTATGTTAAAAGTATTTTAGCTGCAGATGGATCCTTTGATCAAATGATCAAATGCTATTGTTGTATTTTAGGCAAGAAAATGTTTATCGTCTTATTTTAAAAAGGAAAATGCATTTAAATGCATTTCTAATGCTGTATAAAAAGGCTTTTGATGAAAAATCCACAAAATGTGCCAGCTTTTTATCTGATTATTTGATTAATCATCAAAATAAATCGATAGATTAATCGATTGCTAAAATAATGGTTAATTGCAGCTTCTCTGCAGTTGAATCCCTGTGAAGCGAAGCTTTAAACGGCTTCCTCTCCGACACAGGAGTTCCTGAAAGGCCTGATCTGCTGCAGGGAAGTTTCACAAGTTCAGTCTGAAAACAAACATCTGTACTTCTGAGGAGCTGAGGCCTTTCAGCGATAACATTCCTCAGCAAACTTTTACTGAAAGCCCCGTCAGGCGGCGGAGACTGACGTAAAGAAACATGAGAACAACAGAGTTGAGTTCGACTAGCTCATCGAACTCGCTAGAATCCATGTGGATGTTGGGGAAATGATAAAATTTATCATGATGGCTCAGTAGACCTGACTGTAAAATCTCAGCTGACGGTGTTCCTGGAGTCTGCACAGTTCGCCCCAGTATGCAGGAGCCTCAAGCAAACATTTGTTTCAGGATATTCAGGAAAGTGTTTTCACTGCTAGATGGACTTTCACTGGACAGGCAGCGTTAAGCCCAAACTCCTAACAGGACATCAAGCCAACGCAACAACAAACTATTACGTCTTGTATTTGTTTCAACCAGTGCCGTTTTTCTGTGGCTGCCAGCAGCGCCATCCTAGTCAAACCGAACCGTTATGGGCCCAGAACTGAAGCGGGTCCAGGAATGGTGTGGCACGGGTCGGTTGTAGCGCACCACACCGACCTGTGCCACTCGGCAGAAACAAGGCAATATGGAGTCAGATTTTTATAGTTTAAAGTAAGAAAAATCAACTTGAACTCTGATACATGAATAATCTTTTCCTTAATATCTAAAATGGCCGCCACATCACCCAAAGCTTTGATAGCTGCAGAATAAAACTGTTCATTTACACTTTTGTAAACAGACTGTCCACTGTGTTATATTTACAGGCTTGGATTACTTGGAGTAGTTAGAATAGAAACTGATCACATGATCACAGCAATTAGCAGGATTCACCTGAGGCCAGGTGAGTTCAACATTGCACAATAAAAGTTCAGCAACAGGCTCTAAATGAACAACTCGGCTGACTTCTGAATTCAAAACAAACAGAAGAAACAGCCCTGCTCCACACCTGTCAAACTGAAAGTGACTAAAAGCGTTTAAAAATGTGTGAACAGGAAGAAAGCTAGACTTCAGGAACTAAGACCTCTGCAGTCAAGAGCCGACAAAAATTCACAAGAAGAGAAAAAAAATTGGCAAGAGGGTGGAGTTTAAGAGAACAAACTGTCCTAGATCAGAGGACAAACCGTGGTCATTATCTGTTTAAATTGGCAGTGTGTGTTTATGTCCTCTGGAGTCCGAAACTGACTGAGAACATAATCTGGATTGTGGCCATGTGGGTGAACTATATTTACTAAGTAATGGAGGATTACAGCAGGAGCTTTATTACTGTCCTGCAGCAGGGAGAGGGACACAAACACAAACACTGGAGTTAAAATAAATGAGCTATATTTATCAAACAATGGAATAAGAACAGAGATTATTCAAAGGGTTGTTTTTAATCCACTTAATTCAGATTTATATCAATCATTTAGACTTTTGCACAAACAAAAATAAAACACTTTTACCCTGAATGTCACCAGAATCTGACCTTCTACTGCAGGCCATTTTTTAAAGGAAATACTGTAAAAGCAAGCAGCAAATAAACACAAACTCTCAGCAGACATTTCTGATCAATGCAACAACGTGAAATTAAAAGTGAGGCTGAATCCACGCAGAAAGCCTCCATCTGTGACCGTGGCAATGGCGCAGAAATCAGAAGCAGGGAGCCTCCAGAGCCCACCCACACGACACATACGACACATTTTCACCAAAAGCGACACATTTTAGCCAGCAAAACGGAGAAATTAGCTTAACATGTAGCAGCGGATGTAGCTCATTTAATCAGAACACCAGATAGTTGCAGCTGTTTTTCTTGCAGCCGAACTCGTTTCGGGAAATTTCGAGCAAATTCTCCCACATCTGAATCATGTAAACCCAATTTTAATTAAAATATAGTAATAAATAAATGGATCTCACCGTTTAACCGCCACGACCCCGTCTTCCTTCTCCATGTTTCATCAGAACTCCAAAGCAAAGTCTCACTGTTTCCTTACGACGTTCACTGCAGCTCAGAAAAGCGACGAATTAACAGATATCACTGCGCGGGGATAAAGACATCAACGGCTAGCACAGGCCACTTCCGCTCACCCTTTCAGAATAAAAGCCTCGCACAAACTCAGGGACGAAAAGCAATGTGGGCTAATATAAATAAATCAGTGGAGTAAAAACATTACAACTTGCTCAGTTCTTGTTTTATTATTATTATTTTTTAAATCTCTTACGTTTACCAGAATTTAGGGAAATATTTTTTTTCATCATTTTTCTATAATCAGTCTAAATAAATATTTCAACTGTAAGTATTTATTTTTAATACGTGGGGATAAATAGCAAGCCTATGTGCTTAAGTATTTGAGTTTTAATACAAACCAATATACATCAGCGTTTGTTTGTTGAAAATGACAATATTATTAACTTTCACTTAAAGGTTTTGGCACAAATAAATTAAAAGACTTTAAATAGTTTTAAATCGATATATTGCTCTGTGCCTCCCAAAAATTTCCTGCCATCCCAATAATTTTTTTCTGAGAATAATTGTCCAAATATGAAACAATTCAACCAAAGAATTATGGACAACAGTATATAAAACAACAAATAATAATTAACAGAACAACTCCATATGCTGTCATGACGCAACTCTGGAATTAATAAAACAATAATAGATTATTTTTAAATAACTGATAAATCACTATATGTACTGTACCCATTTATTGCACGGGTTACACTTTTTAAATTTAAATTATTAAAATAAGTCAGCTTTTCAACGTTAATGGCGAACGTTCTGCTTTGTGGTGCGTTTGCAGTAGCTGGGAATTTAGACTTTCAAAATGACGTCACACTCAGTGTTACTGTTCTGGGCAGCGTCCAGGCTAACTGTTGTTAGCAAAACATTGTATTTATTTGCGTTTTGTTAATTCAAACCCTCAACATGTTCACTGACTAGTGTTGAAAAGCTGAGTGGTTCGCAGTTCGAAGGAGATGGAAAAAATCCACGCTACAATGAAGGAGTCCATCGCTGCAGCCTTTACGGAAATTTTGTGTCGGGATTATGGAAGTATTTCTCCAAATACACATTTTCAGATCGGTGATTTGAATTTTAGGGATGTTCAAATTGTCTCTTTTGACCTTGAAGTTAGAAATTCTTCCTTGCCCGGTGGGACTAGAACGCACCATGAAAGTAGGTCAACGAAGCGAAGACGGCTTTTATTTTCTATCTTTCGGTTTTCGTCGTTGCTACGTTTCCAGCTTGACTCTTTCGACGCTGCCGTGTCGCCACACACCCACCATACGTCACTTTACGTCCTGTTTATGTCTTTTCATAGGCTTTGAAGAGGGGCGGGGGTCTTGAGGGAACCTATAGCTATTTCGTTACAGTACACGAAGTATTACATAACCACATTTCCACCAGCAGAGAACTGAAAATTGAAATCATACACGGTCAAAGCTATATGAAACGTTTTCTTTGCGGGTGGAGGTGACGGAGACGGCACTATTTTGTTCCACATAAGCGAAATCACTGTGCATGGGGACAGTTTTGGAGGCAAATATGGACAAAATAATTACAAAATTGATACCTGGAAACATTTATTTTATAATAAAACAATATATTTAGCAGAAATTATGGTAATCATACAAAATAAAACAAATTATCGTAAATTTTTATTTCTAATATTAGTACCTATAGATGCAAATTCCTCAAAACTATAAGACAATTTCCAGATGTTTATGCATAAAATCATTCTGCAAACTGCATCATGTACCATGTATTTGTCGCTTTCTCAGGTAAATGTCTTTAATTCTATATTTTTGTTTGACCAATTATTTATTTTTATTGTTCATTACGTTGTATTTTATGTTAAACAGTTTTAGATAGCTGCAGAATGAGCTTCTTCGCACGAAATTCCGCCCTCTACTGGCCAACTAAGGTCACTTTTTTTAGGTAATTCTGCAGAATTACCTAAAAAATTACCAGAATTACCATTTACTTGTTAAAGCTTCTATTTCCCAAAAGAAATACATTTTATATATATATATATATATATATATATATATATATATATATATATATATATATATATATATATATATACTAGTAGCTCAGTGCTCCAACATCCGCAAACGGCAACTGCTATCACAACTTGAGATTGACGAGGTACAACACAAATGCTACGGCATAAGGGAGGAGCCCAAAGGTAAGGTCAGGGGGGAGTTAACTACTCCCCACCCCGAGACTGGGTATGCAGCCCCAATAATGAACGAACTATCAAAGCTGAACGAGACAGCAACTGACCTGAGAGAGAGAATCGTGGCCCGAATGAACACCAGGCAACCCCGACGCCAATTACAACGGCTGAGTGAAGTACCATCAGAAAGTCTCATTGAAGATGTGAATGCAGCATTGAGAACAATCCCTACCAACACCATAACAGAAACCAATGAGCTGATATACAACTCAGCATCAGTGATCCTTGAAATGCTCGGCTATAAGAGCAACCATGAGACCCAATATCCATCATGGAAAAGACGGTTAGAGGCTAAGATCAAGATAACAAGGAGGGAAGTGAGCCAGCTGTCAGAGCTCCTAAGGGGTGCAATGAAAAGATCAGTACCCAAGAAGTACAGCCAGATGCCCATACCTGAAGCACTCGAAACTGCCAAACAAAGGCTCCAAGCCTTGGCCAGCCGCCTAAAGAGATACACAAGAGAGAATGAAGCCAGGAGGATCAACCGGCTCTTCTCCACCCAACCAGCTAAAGTGTACTCTCAATGGCAGGGTACTAACAACAGAGCAGACCCACCAAGGCTGGAGACTGAACAATACTGGAAAGGCATATGGGAAAGGGAGGCGTCCCACAACAGCAAGGCACAGTGGCTAACCTCTCTACGAGAGGACCACAGCAACCTCCCTGAACAAGCCCCGGTAACCATCACTGTGGCAGATGTCCAAGAAAGAGTCTCGGGTATGAAAAACTGGACAGCACCAGGGCCTGACATGATCCATGCCTACTGGCTAAAGAAACTCACTGCCCTCCATGAGCGACTGGCAGCTCAACTGAACCAGCTGCTACAGAATGGGACTCACCCTGAATGGTTAACTGAAGGGCGCACAATCCTGATCCAGAAGGATCCCTCAAAGGGTTCAGTCCCATCCAACTATCGGCCAATAACCTGTCTCTCTACAACATGGAAGCTCATGTCAGGCATCATAGCGGCTAAGATAAGCGGACACATGGATAAATACATGAGCACGGCACAGAAGGGCATCGGCATAAATAGTAGAGGAGCCAAACACCAACTCCTTGTAGACCACACAGTCGCCCGAGACTGCAAAACCCGACACACCAACCTGTGCACCGCTTGGATTGATTACAAGAAAGCCTATGACTCAATGCCACACACCTGGATCATTGAATGCTTAGAGATGTACAACATCAATAGGACTCTAAGAGCCTTCATTGCAAACTCGATGGGGCTGTGGAAAACCACCCTTGAAGCCAACTGCAAACCACTTGCACAAGTGTCCATCAAATGTGGCATATACCAAGGAGATGCTCTGTCCCCACTGCTGTTCTGCATAGGCCTGAACCCCCTCAGCCAAATCATCAACAAGACTGGCTACGGATACCGACTTAAGAATGAGGCCACAATCAGTCACCTCCTCTACATGGATGACATCAAGCTGTACGCCAAGAGCGAGCGAGACATCGACTCACTGATCCACACCACCAGGATCTACAGCACTGACATTGGGATGTCATTCGGACTAGAGAAGTGTGGCCGGATGGTTACAAAGAGAGGGAAGGTCGTCCGCACAGAAGGGGTCTCACTCCCAGAGGGAACGATAGCAGACATAGAGCACAGCTACAAGTACCTGGGAATACCACAAGCAAATGGCAACCTCGATGAGGTCACAAGGAAAGGAGCCACAGCCAAATACCTCCAACGAATAAGGCAAGTCCTGAGAAGCCAGCTCAATGGCAAGAACAAGATCCGTGCAATAAACAGCTATGCCTTACCAGTAATCAGATACCCTGCCGGAATAATTAGCTGGCCAATGGAAGAGATGAAGGCCACGGATGTTAAGACTCGGAAGCTACTAACCATGCATGGAGGGTTCCACCCCAAATCCAGCACCCTGAGACTGTACACGAGCCGTAAGGAAGGAGGCAGAGGACTAGTGAGTGTGAGAGCCACTGTCCAGGATGAAACATCTAAGATCCATCAATACATCAAGGACAAAGCCTCAACGGACGATGTGCTCAGCGAATGTCTCAGGCAATGGGGAACAGAGGACGAGGTGCTGGAGGAACCATCATGGGAAGACAAGCCCCTGCATGGGATGTACCACCGACAAATAACTGAAGTGGCTGATATCAGGAAATCCTACCAATGGCTGGAGAAAGCTGGACTCAAGGACAGCACGGAGGCCCTCATCCTGGCCGCCCAGGAACAGGCCCTAAACACCAGAGCAATAGAAGCTCAGATCTACCACACCAGACAAGACCCAAGGTGTAGGTTGTGCAAGGAGGCCTCTGAGACAGTCCAGCACATAACAGCAGGGTGCAAGATGCTGGCAGGGAAAGCGTACATGGAACGACATAACCAAGTGGCGGGCATAGTGTACAGGAACATCTGTGCAGAATATGGACTGGAAGCCCCGAGGTCAAAATGGGGGACACCCCCAAAGGTGGTGGAGAATGACCGAGCTAAGATCCTGTGGGACTTCCAGATCCAGACAGACAAGATGGTAATGGCGAACCAACCGGACATTGTGGTGGTGGATAAAGAACAGAGGAAAGCCGTTGTGGTGGATGTAGCAATACCAAGTGACCACAACATCAGGAAAAAGGAGCATGAGAAACTGGAGAAATACCAGGGCCTCAGAGAGGAACTGGAGAAGGCCTGGAAGGTGAAGACCACAGTGGTGCCTGTGGTCATCGGGGCCCTCGGGGCAGTCACCCCCAAACTGGAGCAGTGGCTCAAACAGATCCCAGGAACAACATCAGACATCTCAGTCCAGAAATGTGCAGTTCTAGGCACAGCCAAGATACTGCGCAGAACCCTCAAGCTCCCAGGCCTCTGGTAGAGGACCCGAGCTCAGAGGATGAAAGAGACCACCCGCGGAGGGTGAGAAGGGAATTTTTTTTTTTTTTTATATATATATATATATATATACACAAAAAAAAATTCCCCTCTCACCCTCCGTGGGTGGTCTCTTTCATCCTCTGAGCTCGGGTCCTCTACCAGAGGCCTGGGAGCTTGAGGGTTCTGCGCAGTATCTTGGCTGTGCCTAGAACTGCACATTTCTGGACTGAGATGTCTGATGTTGTTCCTGGGATCTGTTTGAGCCACTGCTCCAGTTTGGGGGTGACTGCCCCGAGGGCCCCGATGACCACAGGCACCACTGTGGTCTTCACCTTCCAGGCCTTCTCCAGTTCCTCTCTGAGGCCCTGGTATTTCTCCAGTTTCTCATGCTCCTTTTTCCTGATGTTGTGGTCACTTGGTATTGCTACATCCACCACAACGGCTTTCCTCTGTTCTTTATCCACCACCACAATGTCCGGTTGGTTCGCCATTACCATCTTGTCTGTCTGGATCTGGAAGTCCCACAGGATCTTAGCTCGGTCATTCTCCACCACCTTTGGGGGTGTCCCCCATTTTGACCTCGGGGCTTCCAGTCCATATTCTGCACAGATGTTCCTGTACACTATGCCCGCCACTTGGTTATGTCGTTCCATGTACGCTTTCCCTGCCAGCATCTTGCACCCTGCTGTTATGTGCTGGACTGTCTCAGAGGCCTCCTTGCACAACCTACACCTTGGGTCTTGTCTGGTGTGGTAGATCTGAGCCTCTATTGCTCTGGTGTTTAGGGCCTGTTCCTGGGCGGCCAGGATGAGGGCCTCCGTGCTGTCCTTGAGTCCAGCTTTCTCCAGCCATTGGTAGGATTTCCTGATATCAGCCACTTCAGTTATTTGTCGGTGGTACATCCCATGTAGGGGCTTGTCTTCCCATGATGGTTCCTCCAGCACCTCGTCCTCTGTTCCCCATTGCCTGAGACATTCGCTGAGCACATCGTCTGTTGAGGCTTTGGGTAGACACCAGTCTACCACCCGGGAGACCGGGGTTCGAATCCGGGCTGGGGCGAGTTACAACAGTGCAATTGAGCTATGCAGTGTGGGTCCTTAGGCAAGACCCTTGGAGCTATATAGCCTACCTCATACCATGAGAGACATTGATACGCATAACATGCCGGCTCAGACGTCGCCCGGCCAAACAAGGTCTGCGTCAGGTGCTGGGGAACCAGAGCACCTTGATGAAAAATGGGCTACTGGAACAAGACGGAAATGGAAAGACTGAGGGTGGAATGGTTACTTCGACACCCACAGTCTACAATGACTGCCAAACAACTAGTAGCTCAGTGTTCCAACATCCGCAAACGGCAACTGCTATCACAACTTGAGATTGACGAGGTACAACACAAATGCTACGGCAAAAGGGAGGAGCCCAAAGATAAGGTCAGGGGGGAGTTAACTACTATATAGTTAACTGCAGCCCCAGTAATGAACGAACTATCAAAGCTGAACGAGACAGCAACTGACCTGAGAACCCGAATGAACACCAGGCAACCCCGACGCCAATTACAACGGCTGAGTGAAGTACCATCAGAAAGTCTCATTCAAGATGTGAATGCAGCATTGAGAACAATCCCTACCAACACCATAACAGAAACCAATGAGCTGATATACAACTCAGCATCAGTGATCCTTGAAATGCTCGGCAGAGCTCCAAAGAGGTGCAATGAAAAGACCAATACCTAAGAAGTACAGCCAGATGCCCATACCTGAAGCACTCGAAACTGCCAAACAAAGGCTCCAAGCCTTGGCCAGCCGCCTAAAGAGATACACAAGAGAGAATGAAGCAACCTCACACAGCAACCTCCCTGAACAAGCCCCAGTAAGTCTCGGGTATGAAAAACTGGACCAGGGCCTGACATGATCCATGCCTACTGGCTAAAGAAACTCACTGCCCTCCATGAGCGACTGGCAGTTCAACTGAACCAGCTGCTACAGAATGGGACTCACCCTGAATCCTGATCCAGAAGGATCCCTCAAAGGGTTCAGTCCCATCCAACTATCGGCCGATAACCTGTCTCTCTACAACATGGAAGCTCATGTCAGGCATCATAGCAGCTAAGATAAGCGGGCACATGGATAAATACATGAACACGGCACAGAAGGGCATCGGCATAAATAGCAGAGGAGCCAAACACCAACTCCTTGTAGACCACACAGTCACCCGAGACTGCAAAACCCGACACACCAACCTGTGCACCGCTTGGATTGATTACAAGAAAGCCTATGACTCGATGCCACACACTTGGATCATTGAATGCTTAGAGATGTACAACATCAATAGGACTCTAAGAGCCTTCATTGCAAACTCGATGGGGCTGTGGAAAACCACCCTTGAAGCCAACTGCAAACCACTTGCACAAGTGTCCATCAAATGTGGCATATACCAAGGAGATGCTCTGTCCCCACTGCTGTTCTGCATAGGCCTGAACCCGACTCAAGAATGGGGCCACAATCAGTCACCTCCTCTACATGGATGACATCAAGCTGTACGCCAAGAACGAGCGAGACATCGACTCACTGATCCACACCACCAGGATCTACAGCACTGACATTGGGATGTCATTCGGACTAGAGAAGTGTGGCCGGATGGTTACAAAGAGAGGGAAGGTCATCCACACAGAAGGGGTCTCACTCCCAGAGGGAACAATAGCAGACATAGAGCACAGCTACAAGTACCTGGGAATACCACAAGCAAATGGCAACCTCGATGAGGTCACAAGGAAAGGAGCCACAGCCAAATACCTCCAACGAATAAGGCAAGTCCTGAGAAGCCAGCTCAATGGCAAGAACAAGATCCGTGCAATAAACAGCTATGCCTTACCAGTAATCAGATACCCTGCCGGAATAATTAGCTGGCCAATGGAAGAGATAAAGGCCACGGACGTTAAGACTCGGAAGCTGCTAACCATGCATGGAGGGTTCCACCCCAAATCCAGCACCCTGAGACTGTACACAAGCCGTAAGGAAGGAGGCAGAGGACTAGTGAGTGTGAGAGCCACTGTCCAGGATGAAACATCCAAGATCCATAAATACATCAAGGACAAAGCCTCAATGGACGATGTGCTCAGCGAATGTCTCAGACAATGGGGAACAGAGGACGAGGTGCTGGAGGAACCATCATGGGAAGACAAGCCCCTACATGGGATGTACCACCGACAAATAACTGAAGTGGCTGATATCAGGAAATCCTACCAATGGCTGGAGAAAGCTGGACTCAAGGACAGCACAGAGGCCCTCATCCTGGCCGCCCAGGAACAGGCACTAAACACCAGAGCAATAGAGGCTCAGATCTACCACACCAGACAAGACCCAAGGTGTAGGTTGTGCAAGGAGGCCTCTGAGACAGTCCAGCACATAACAGCAGGGTGCAAGATGCTGGCAGGGAAAGCGTACATGGAACGACATAACCAAGTGGCGGGCATAGTGTACAGGAACATCTGTGCCGAATATGGACTGGAAGCCCCGAGGTCAAAGTGGGGAACACCCCCAAAGGTGGTGGAGAATGACCGAGCTAAGATCCTGTGGGACTTCCAGATCCAAACAGACAAGATGGTAATGGCGAACCAACCGGACATTGTGGTGGTGGATAAAGAACAGAGGAAAGCCGTTGTGGTGGATGTAGCAATACCAAGTGACCACAACATCAGGAAAAAGGAGCATGAGAAATTGGAGAAATACCAGGGCCTCAGAGAGGAACTGGAGAAGGCCTGGAAGGTGAAGACCACAGTGGTGCCTGTGGTCATAGGGGCCCTCAGGGCAGTCACCCCCAAACTGGAGCAGTGGCTCAAACAGATCCCAGGAACAACATCAGACATCTCAGTCCAGAAATGTGCAGTTCTAGGCACAGCCAAGATACTGCGCAGAACCCTCAAGCTCCCAGGCCTCTGGTAGAGGACCCGAGCTCAGAGGATGAAAGAGACCACCCGCGGAGGGTGAGAAGGGAATTTTTTTTTTTATATATATATATATACATATATATATAGACCCTTGGAGCTATATAGCCTACCTCATACCATGAGAGACATTGATAAGCACGGCATGCCGGCTCAGACGTCGCCTGGCCAAACAAGGTCTGCGTCAGGTGCTGGGGAACCAGAGCACCTTGATGAAAAATGGGCTACTGGAACAAGACGGAAATGGGCGAGAGATGAAAACATGGATCTGTTGGAATGCTACTACTCAAGTAACCCTAGTCAGAGGGGCTACATGCAAAGACTGAGGGAGGAATGGCTACTTCGACATCCCCAGTGGACACTAACTGCCAAACAACTAGTAGCTCAGTGTTCCAACATCCCCAAATGACAACTGCTATCACAACTTGAGATTGACGAGGTGCAACACAAAGGGGAAGAGCCAAGACGCCAGGTCAGAAGGGAGTTAACTACAACTACCCACCCAGAGACTGGCTATGTAGCCCCAGTAATGAACGAACCATCTGAGCTGAATGAGACAGCAACTGACCTGAGAGAGAATCATGGCCTGAATGAACACCAGACAACCCCGACGCCAACTACAACGGCTGAGTGAAGTACCATCAGAAAGTCTCATTGAAGATGTGAATGCAGCATTGAGAACAATCCCTACCAACACCATAACAGAAACCAATGAGCTGATATACAACTCAGCATCAGTGATCCTTGAGATGCTCGGCTATAAGAGCAACCATGAGACCCAATATCCACCATGGAAAAGACGGTTAGAGGCTAAGATCAAGATAACAAGGAGGGAAGTGAGCCAACTGTCAGAGCTCCTAAGGGGTGCAATGAACAGATCAGTACCTAAGAAGTACAGCCAGATGCCCATACCTGAAGCACTCGAAACGGCCAAACAAAAACTCCAAGCCTTGGCCAGCCGCCTAAAGAGATACACAAGAGAGAATGAAGCCATGCTAACTAGCCTTAGCAGGCTAGTTAGCATGGCCACACGACTGCAGATAAACAGTTTTTCTGGAACGGTAAATTGTTTCTCTGATATTAGCATGCTGAGCAGCGAGTACATGAGATTAATTGACAGCGCTAAGAGTATGAAACGTTTGCAAAAATTTTTTTTATTAATTTAAATTCAAAAATACTTTATTGATCCCAAAGGGAAAATACATATTAAAAAAAAACTATTTGTAAATGTTACTTACTGCTACTTTAAAGATAGATGGTGCGAATAAAAAAAAACAACAACGTATTTTCTCCTTTGGAATAAATGAAGTATTTTTTAATTGGATAAACTATTGAGAACCAAGAAAGAGATGAAACCGCAGGGAGACGAGATAATCCAGTTTATTCTGACAGTGTTTGTGATCAGAGTGTTTTAAGAGAAAAACTGCACAGGTAGCAGAAACCCAGACGGATGCCGTTTGCCTTCAATGATGTGAAAAGGTGTTGATTTGAAACTCACTCCAGAACCACGATCCAGTTCTAAGCCGAGCTCGGAGGACAAGCTTTGACAACAAACATGAGAAACGTACAAATTAACCCTGAATCACAAACTAACCCAGGAATCCGGGCGTTTTGTGGGCTGCCGTTTGTAAAGTTACACAGTAAAACAAAAATAAACAGCAATAATTTGGTTTATTTAGGGGAGAGAAAAAAGGGGGAGTTCGTTTTTTAAAATCGTATTTTCACCATGTTAGAAATTTCAGTTTTTTTCTCAAAAGTTTCTGAGCTAAATCTCAAAATTTCAGATTTTTTTAGAAATTTAAAATTTTTCTAATTTTGAAATTTTCAAATTTTTCCAAGACAATTTCTGAAGTTAATCTAAAAATTTCTGCATTTTTTTTCTAGAATTTTTTTTTTTTTTTTTTTCAAATTCAGAAATTTCCAAGATTTTTTCCAAGCAAATTTTCAAGTTTTCAAACTTAAAAACTTTCAAGGTCTTTCTCAAAAATGTCTGAGTTTTTTTCTGGAACATTTTCAATTTTCGGAGATCAGAAAGTTTTTTGTTTTTTCCTCAAAATGTTTGCAGAAATTTACTCCTTTTTTAGGTTTAATACGGCCCTAATACACCGTCGTAGAACTAGCTGTTCGGACTGCTGTGAAAAACATCTGATTTGTGTTTATCTGCCTGCTGTGTGAACACAGATCTCTGCAATGTCTGCTTGATTGTTTAACATGAGCTGTAATACGGTGGGACTAAACATGTCTGATAAATAACTAACACTTCACATGAATCAGCTTTAGAAGGGGACAACTTAATTTTCCAGAACTTAATGTTCATGTTTGTTTTTCTATGTACAAGCGGAAAAAGTGAAACTAAAAGATTTGTTTAGTTTTTCACTAAATGTGACTCCAGCTCAGACACAAGCAGCAGAAACTTCAAATCTGGTGCATTTAATCATAATTTAAAATAATATTAAACTTTCAACCTGATGATTCATTTTCTTTGAATGTTTAAATAGATATTTTACATTTTATAACTAAAAAAAAAAGATTTATTATATTTAAAGTGACTGATAATATCTGGGCTTCTTTTAAATTCTACACAAATCTTTGACTCTGATCCATTTCCTGCTTTGTGACTTTATCTGTTGCATAACGACACCAAGGAAAGGAAGGAAGGACAAAAGGAAACAAGGAATGGAGGAAAGGATGGAGGAAAGAAGAAAAAAGAGAAGAAATGAAATGAGGGAAGATATAAAGGAGGGACGGACGGAGGAAAGGCGAAAGGAGGAGAAAGAGGGATTTAAAGGAATAAAAGTCTGAAAATATAAATATATCTGCAAATTCCTGTTTTATTTTCCCAAATTTATCCAAACCTGGAAAATACCGGAATCAAATTCCAGAGTTTTCCAGAGTTCCTATGGGAACCCTGATTCAAGTGCTCCTGGTTGTCCCCTGGTGGCCAAACACGGCAATAACACAAAACCTTACCAAGGATATTGTTCCTAGTTTTTACAGTAAACATCTTCCTACACTAGAAGTAAGACAAAGCTAACTTACAAGTAGCTTTTCAGCAAATAGGAGCTTGTTTTAGGTCAACAATCCCATAATACTGTTTCAGCAATATTTTACCTATGGAAGAATTTTTGGTGCAAAATTATTTGTGCCTTGTTACTGAGAAGTTGAAGTTGCAGAGAAAAAACATCCAATGTAAGTTTTGTAACTGTAGATTTTTTTCAGTCTTTCACAAAAACAAAGCAGCAGTTACGGCTGTCCAAGTTCTTAAATACTAGACTTTAATTGTCAAAATACTTTTGGACCAAAAATACCTCCATACATGTTTCCCATGTTATGTCTTTGTCTCCAAACTCTTCGGGCCAAAACTGGAAAATTGAAACTGCTGGAGGTTCACAAAATTCACTAAATTAAAAGTACATAAATTAGTTTACTGCGATTTATTTTTTTAATTTATTTTGCTTTCTCAACAATAAACTTTAATATTGTCATCAATATTAAAGCTGCAGTGTGTAACTTTTATAAAAGTTAAATATTTTTTAGATATTTGCTAAAACTGTCACCATGTTGTAACAGGTTATCAGACAGATGATCTGTGAAAAGGTCGACCTCCTTCACCTCTTCCCTGAGATGCTATTGGCCTCTGAAGAAAACCATCAAAAACAACCAATTAGAGCCAGGAGGGGCTTAGCGCTGTCAATCAACCTCATGTACTCATTGCTAAATGTGCTATCAGCAGAGAAACAACTTACCATTACAGGAAAACTATTTATCTGCTGTCATCAGTGGCTATGCTAAGTAGCATTAGCATTGACAACACAATCTGCTAGCTCAGGGTAGCAGAGATGCACACAAGCATGACTGACAGCGCTAAGACCCGCCTTCTGTCTCTGATTGGTTGTTTCTAGTAAGCACTGGGAGAAGGAAGAGGAGCTTGATTTTTTATTTATTTATTTTTTCACAAATTATGTCTCCTAAACTGACATGGAGAAAACATCAACAAAAATATAAAAATCAAAACATTTTTAACATAGAAGTTACATTCTGCAACTTCAAATAATAACTTACTACTATATGTTGCTGAAAAGTTACTTGTAAGTTTTGTCTTATTTAAGATATTTGCACTAGAAACTACACCAAAGATAGTTGGAAATATTTTGTGTTTTTTCAATGTGGAGCCGCTAAGCTGCGGCATATTTTGCTTATGTCTCTGGCCGGCTCCCTTTAAGGCTTCTAAACTGCATTTTAAATTCAAACAGAAGTGATTCAGATTTCCAGGTTTCTTTTTCCTTCTTCAAAGCAACGATTCCCCCCAACGCTCGCAGCTGTGCACTGTGGATTTATTGGATGTGCAAAATGTTGCAAGAGGCAGATCAGGTGACAGTGATGCTACACCGTGACGGGCTCGTGTGTGTGTGTGTGTCTGTGTGTGTGTGCGTGCAGGATGAACCCGGACCGCTCCGACAAAAACACCAAATAAAAACACAGTGACATTTCCAGGCTCCCTAAACAGCAGACAGTCACTTTATGTACAATAGAAGCTTCTTCATATATTAATAATCTTGTTTTTTTCTCCTCCGTCGCTGCAGAGTCATTCTCTCCCGTTTGCGTTTATAGAGCTTTTAATATTTACAGTATAAATTACTACGCAGTCCTGTGGCAAAAATAAATAAAGGAAACGACCGTGGCTCTGTTGCATGATGAAGCCGAGGCTTTGCTGAGGAAGAGGAGCAGAAAGAAGGCGGAGAATTCGTCCTGAACGCTGCAGCATTTAAATCCAGCTCAACCTAAACGAGAAACACTCAATGAGAAACAAAGATGGAGGAGCAAAATATAAAAACCCAGAAAAAAATGATCCCAAACTCACTTTTTAACTGTTTCTCATCAAAAACATGAAGAAAAAAGAAAGTACACCCTCTTTTAACTCTCCAGAGTTTTGTTTTCTTTGTGGAAGCCGGAGTTCCCAGAGAGAATGCTCAGCTGCACCGGGAGAACATCCGAACTTCGACAGAGAGCAAACTGAAACAGAAAAACTGTATGGAAAAACTAAGTACACCCCTTGACCTAACTTCATCTGATCTCAGTGGAGAAACTTTGAGATTTGTTTCAGCAGAACTGCAGCCCAGAGCATTACTCCTCCTCCACTGTGCTTCATATTCAGCATTATTCAATTTAACTTCAGATGAAAATTACAATTATTTTTAAAAAACAATTATTTCAACGATTAATTAGATAAAAAAAAATTGGAACATTCTGCAGATTTTTTATGAACCACCAAAGATTATTTTATACAATATCAGAAATACATTAAAATGCAAATAAGAAAATAAACATTTTGAAGCCTAAGATCCAAAAGCAGAATTCTTTAAATTATTATTTTTAGGAAAGGATGAACATGCAGCTAAAAAAATACTCTTGAAAAAAATCAGTTCTATATTTTTTGGATTAACGGATTAATAATTGGATCGCAAATGATGATTAATATGAGATCTTTTTTTGTTTGTCTTAAAGAATTTGAACAATGTTGAAGCTGAAAAATGATTTGAGGAGTTCTGGGTAGAAAAGATTTACAGAAAAATATCTTTTGTCTTCATCTTAAATCCAAAATGCTTTTACTTTTTGTACAGTTTTGACTTATCTAATACTCTCAGTGTTGTTCTTTGGTAAATAGCTTTTTAGCAGTATACTGTATACTTCAGTTAATGATTAATCGATTACTAATGTTAGTTTATTTCAAACATTGATTAATCACCATGAATCTGATTAATCGTTTCAGCCCTACATTTGACCGAAGTCGTTATCCCAGAAATCTTCTGGTTGAGTCAGATGCAGTTTGGGAAACTTGACTCATTCTGCCATTTCTTTTCAGGAACAAGCGACTCTAGAGCCATCCAGTCATGAACTTTGACCTTTAAGCATGCCAACTGCAGCCTGTAGGGGTTGAGTTGGAGATTTGGGGTTTCTGTGTGTTGTGGGATTTGAATTTGAAGTGACCTTACAAGCTGATTAAAATGTTTTCCACTCCTGCATCGCTTATCTGCATTTGATTAGCAGCACCAGGCTGAAACCCCCGTATATAAAGGGTGTACTTACTTTTTCACCACACAGATTGTATATTTAGGATTCGTCTTTGTGTAATAAATAATGACAGTGTTGAACCTGATGTGTTTCTCCCCTCCTGAGGTTGGATTTAAATAGTTATAGAGGGTGCACTTTCTTTTTCTGGTGTCTGTGTTAGCAGTCAGTATCTAACCTGCAGTACGCAGCAGTCAGGTGTTTGGACAGTCAGGGGAAATCTCATGTGGAAGATGTTCTCTGCATACTTGGTAATAACAAACAGCTTCCTCCAGGGATAAAACTTCAAATAAAACTTTACGTCTGAAAGGTTGCAGACTTCTACAGATCCAACTTAAAGTAAAAAATTTAAGTTTTAAGCACATTTAAAACATAAATTTAAGCATTTAAAGGATTTCAGTCATAATTCCTAGATGGTTCCTGTTCTCAGAGTTTCACCTGAAATCTCTCTGACTCCCGTCTGCTGCAGGTAAGACACTAGCAGCTCAAAACTATTCTGCATAACCCCGTTTCTCTAATACCGACTTGTACGTATTGCATAAAACGGAAATAAATATGAGATTTTTTTCAGAGAAAGTCCAGGAGTCAGGGTCAGAGTTTCAGCGATTAGAGACGCCGAGGGTTTGGTTCTGGTCGTTGGCCCCAAAAGGAGGTTTAAGAAGAGGAAGGAGGCGTCAAACAGAAGAGGAGGAGGGATGAGTGCAAAGCTTCTCCTCCAGCTATACCACCGTTCCACTCGGAGAGTTCCCGTTCTGTGCTGTCAGGTTCTGAAAGAGAAAAAACCGGAATCAGACGTAAATAAAGGTCTAAACGTTTTATTCTTCTTCTTTAATTCCTTGTTAAACTGCAGCAGGTTCCTGCCATCAAACCAGACATCTTATAGAAAACACTTTGAAATATAAAAGTCAAAACATTTCTAGTAAAAGTGGCTACAAAAAAAGAGTTGGAAAAGTCAAAAATTTGCTAGAAAAAAAAAATTGAGATTAATCCCAGAAACTTTTTGAACAACAAAAAAAAACAGAAATTTGAAAAGACTTAAAAATGTTAGTAGAAAAAAAATAAGAAATTTTGAGATTATTAAAAATTTTCTAGAAAAATCATAAAAATTTCTGAGATGGAAAAGTTGAAAATTTGCTTGAAAAAAAAATTAATTTGAGATCTCATAAATTTTTGAGAAAAACAAGGAAATATCTAAGTTTGAAAAGTGAAAAATCTCTTTAAAAAATGTACATTTTGAACTTAATCTAAGGAATGTTTGAGTTTCAAAAGTTGAAAGTGTTTTACTTGTTTTCTTCTATAAAAATTGAACCTCAAAATTTCATTTTTTTCTAGCAACTTTTTCTACTTCTGAAGCTCAGAAACTTCCAAGTTTTTTCTAGAAAATTTTTGAGTTTTTTTGATGTGAATTTACTCCAGTTTTTATCTAAAGCGGCTCTAATGCTCTGTCATAATCTCCATTCCTCAAGGGAACATGTTCAGATTAACATCACAGATCAGCAGGAACCTTCAACTGTTGGCCTGTTTGGTTGCAGTGTTTGGTCGTGACGCCTTGGTGCAGACGTACCGCCTTCCCCGGCCGCGCCCAGGTGCAGATCAGGCCCTCCTGGCAGGCCGTGATGATGCAGTCGTCCATGAACACCAGGACGGTCAGCCTCTCGTGTGCGATCTTCTTGCAGACCAGCGGCTCCAGCAGCGGTACTTCGTGCATGCGGGGGCAGAGCGTGGTGCCCAGCACCTTGGCGCCGTCCAGCCGGTTGCTGCGGGGGGCGACGTTGATCTTGTCGTTGCTCTTGCTGATGTTGCCCAGGCTGTGGTAGCGCTTGTGCTCCTTCTCCACGCCGCCGCTCCCGGACTTGTCCGACTTGCGCTCCTGTAGGGACAACGTGGCGAAGCGGCCGATGCTGAAGGGGGCGCTGTTGCCCCCGCCGCCGCTGCCCCCTCCTCCGCCGCCACCGCCGCCGCCCTCGGAGGCGCCCGGACCCTTGGAGGCATTCGCCACCGCCGGGTGGGGCAGGGAGTTGGAGCGGGACAGGGAGCGGGGCAGCGGCAGGGGAAGCGTCGGCGGGTTGGCGCTGCCGGTGTTGGCGCCCGGCGGGTGATGGTGCCCCTCCACGCCTCCGATCCCGCCGCCGCCAGAGCTGCTGTTGACCCCGCCGCTGCCAGAGTTGGGCAGCGAAGGGCCGAAGGTGTTGGTGAAGGCGCGGGACAGGGGCAGGCGGGGGTACAGGACGTCGTCCGTCAGGTCCCACAAACAGAACTGCGTGTCCTGACCCACCGAGCCGAACCGGTACGTGACGGACGGCGAGCCGCCGCCTTTCGAGCTGTGCCGCGAGAGCCGCGACAGCGTGCTGCTCGTCCGCACCCGGCCGAAGTGCGTGGAGTTATTCTGCGCCCCCTGATGGAGGTCTTCCTCGCTGCCGCTGAGCTCCATCGGCTCGTCGTCTTCTAGCGAAGTGGTGAAGGGGTCGAACGCCACCACGTTGACCCATGACTTGTGGCCGTGGCCGCGCGCCACCACCCGGCTCTCGGCGAACGACCAGACGGTCACCAGGTCGTCCTCGCCGCCGGTGGCCAGGTACTTCCCGTCGGGGCTCCAGGAAACACAGAGCAGCCCGCCGAAGTAGCTCTTCATCACGCCCTGCAGCTCCATCGAGTCGAAGTGGAAAACGCGCAGGCAGCCGTCCTGACCCACGCACGCCACGTGGACGCCGTCCGGCGAGAAGGCGAACTCGTTCAGGCCGCCCTCGCCCACGGCCCACCGCAGCAGGGGGTTGCGCGGCGTCTTGCTCTTGCAGGCGTAAACAGCGAAGCCCTCGCCCTGCCGCAGCAGCGAGTACTGCGGAGCGGTGGTTCCACACGGATGATCCACGTTGTACAGGTAGAGGTGACCGCTGGCGTGGGAGGCCAGGAACAGGTTCTCCGACTTGGGCAGCCATTTTAGGCACGTCACCTTGGATTTATCGATCAGCCTCTGGAAGACACGAAGGAAATAACACAAAGTTTGTTTGTTATGAAAATACACACAAATTAAAGAGTGAAAAGTATGTAACAGTTATTTCATAAATGTTTTTGGGAATCCTTTACGCATAAGATGTGGCACTGTAATGAACAGGAAGGAGTCTGTAAATGTCATGAAGTGTCATCCAGCAAAAGTTTTAGTTTTACTGGCTGATTATTTCACTTATGACATGGGAAAAATGTCATGTTATAAGTGAAATAATCAGCCAATGGAACAAGTAGCTTTTGGCTTTTAATTAAGGAATTATTAACTTAAAACAAGCTCATATTTCATGCTGAAATGTTACTTTAAGTTACTATTTGCACTAGAAATTAGACCAAAACTACTTGGTCAGATTTTGTGTTTTTGCAGTACAGAGTGTTAAAGGGAATTTTGACCTTGATCTGTAAGTCGCTGGTCTGAAGAAGAAGCATAAACTAGAAATCTATTAGACGAACTAGATTTCCCCTAAAACTGAATCAATGCGACAGAAGTCGTACCTCCTCGTTGAAGAGCTTACTGGTTTCCTTCTTGATGGGGTCGAGGTACTGGACCTGGCCGGCGGAGAAGCCCACGATGAGCGCCACGCTCTCCGCCGTGGCCGAGTACTGGTTGAAGTCGTGACACGTCGGCTGGGTCCCCTTGTAGATCCTCTTGTCTATGGGTTTACTGAGGTCCACGGCCTGCAGGGCAGAAAGGTCACTGAGGAGAGACTCCTGGCCACAACAGCTGCAGAGCCACTAGGAAATAATCCTGTACCAGTAGTCCCGGTGCAGTAATTAATAAATCAATCACATGATAAATAAAAACAATCTCAATAATTTTAATTTGCATGACTAATCGTTTTCCTCTTCCTACCAAAAACTGGATGATAAAAATCTTCAGTCTTCTGCTTTGGACTCAACTAACCCTTATTTTACAGAGACTTCATAATTCCTTCTATTTGCCATTTCTGTTGTTTTGTTTATTTTAGATATTTAAAATGTCTTCTAGTTCCAGTGTTCAATGTTCACTTAAAATTTTTTATTGGTCAATGAGAATGTGTTCTTGCATTATTATCATTATATTACGTGAAAATGGTCTCAAAATAACAATATTATCATTTATTGCAATAACTTCTGGGACAATTTGTCAGCCATGTTATCATAACAGGTCTAAGGATGAGGTGATTTTTCTGCCTTATAAAAATAGATGTATTTTACAAAACTGCAGCAGAAATACTTTCAACAGCTGGATGTTACCACTGGCAGAAATGACGAAGAAGAAGACAGGAAGAAGAAGACAGGAAGTAGGACGATGGTAGGACGATTATAGTTTGTTTCTTCAAAACGCAGCATACCGAGCTGCTCCCAAGTAGGCGGAGCTTGTCGCTTCCACACCCGAATAAACATCGAGATCTCCTCTGATTGGCTGATACATGATGAGGGTCATGGCTAAATTATGGATTTATCTCCTGCGAAAAAATGTTTCTATTGCACTTTTGCAAAATAAGTCTATTCCAAAACGGCTGAAAAACCACCTCATTAAAAGCATTAATAGCTTTTAATCAAAAAACAAGTTTTGTTTTTAAATGGCTGTTTCAATTTAGCAAATAAATTTTCTTCAATAAATTTGCTCAATTTTAGAGTTAATGGACACGCAGTTTGTGAGAGCTCTGGTGGAGCCAGCTGCAAAAACAAACCATCATCCTCCTGCTGCTTCCTGTCGTCTTCTTTGTCGTTTCCGCCAGTAGTAAGATCCCATGTGACTTGTGTCACGCTAAAAGTGTTTCCGTTACAGTTTTCCAAAATACAAAGATATATGGATGTAAATCAATACCGCCGAAATAACCACCTCATCCTACAGCGCAAAAGCCTTCAGGAGTTTTTCCTAAATTTTCTTGTTTCCATTAAGAAATTAAAATTTTCTATGTTCTGTTATGGTTGTTACGGTTCATTTTAAACGCAGCCAGTGAGTGAGTTTGCGTGGAGTATTTCAGCTGGATGCTGGCTTCCTGCTCCTCCAGCATCACCGGGGCCCTCCTGCAGATTCCTCGGACTCTGCATCCATTTTGGCCGCCCCTCATCCAGGAGGCCCCGCGATGAAAACCGGCTGAAACTCGGCGGCCAGCAGGTTAGCAGGCTGGGCTAAAGCGGCGCCCCGGAGGCTCACCTTCTTGATGTTGGTGTAGGTGTAGAAATACAGCTCCCTGCCGATGTTGAAGCACACTCGCTCCGACTCCTCGCTCGGGTCTTCGGGCTGCAGCTTCACCATGGAGACCCGGACAGGCGGCAGGAAGCCCGCCGGGGAGGAGTTGGCCGCCGCATTGGAGGAGGACGAGGCTGCGGCGGCCCCGGGCCCCTGCAGCAGCCCGACCCCTGCGCCGGGGATCGGTCCGGGTCCTGCGCCGGGCCCCAGCGTAGCTCCGGCGGTCGGGCCCCGCGGCAGGCCGCCCCGCTGCTGCGAGTCGGAGAGGGTGAGCAGCTTGTAGAAGCCCTCTCTGGTCCGGAACTGGGATTTAATCTCATTGATATCCTTCAGAGCGCCGCCATCTCCGGCCATTTTCAGTGCAAACGACCGCACAGGAAACACTGGTTCTGACCTGGAAATAAAAACACTGCGATGGGAGTAAAAAATAAAATAACCGAATCAGGACTGATGGTGATGGAGGAGAGCAGCAGCCGAGCTCAGCCAGGCCCGCTCCGGCACACCCGGTCCGGTCCGGTGCATCCTACAGCCGCGCCGCCGCCGCCTGCAGCCGAACCCCGCGGAGGAAGCTTCTCTGAGCCGGTGCGAGCAGCAGCATCCTCCCGCTGGCTTCCAGTGTGCGTGGAGTGCGTGAGGAGCGGTGCGTCTGCTGCTGCTGGTCGGGCCTGGCACTGCGTCGGTGGTCCGAGGGAGGGCGGATAGAGACAAGACATCCGGGCTGGGTCACCCAGTGGCACCGAACCGGACCAGCTGGGAAACCCGCGGTCCAATTAAAACACAAATAGACAAAAACAAATAGACAAAAACCACGGCGCATTAGGGATGTTGATAGAAAAAAAGAGTAAACTTCCGCCAAAAAGTCTCAAATTTTCTAGTGAAGCGAACATATGAAAAGTCCAAAATTTGCCAGAAAATAATAATTTGAGAAAAAAAAACCTGGAAATTTCTGAGTTTGAAAAGTGAAAAATTTGCTAGAAATCTTTTTTTTTTTTTACATTTTGAGATTAATCTCATAAAATTTTGAGGAAAAAAAAACTTGGACCTTTCTGAGTTTGAAAAGTCCAAAATTTGCCAGATAAAAAAATTAATCAGATTTCTTTTAGATTTTTTTTTTTTTTTAGATTAAACTTAGAAATTTTCTAGAAAACTCAGAAATTTCTGAGTTGCAGAGGTTGAAAATTTGCTGGACAAAACTCGGAAATTTTGAGATTAATCTCCAAAAATTTCTGCAAAACCTCTGAAATTTGTGAGATCCAACAGTCTAAAATTTTACCAGAAAAAACTCTCAATTTTATTTTGTTACTCTCAAAAAACATTGAGAAAAAAACGTGGAAATTTCTTCGTTTGATATGTAAAAAACAAATGCCAGAATTTTCAATTAATCTCAGGTTTTAGGTTTTCTAGAAAAAAATCTGCAATTTCTGAGTTTCAAAACTTGAAAATTTGCCAGAAAAAATCTAAACTTTAGAGTAAAAAATTTTTTGAGAATATTATCAATTCCTGCAATGTGGAGCTAAATTGGAGAATGTTTAGAAACCAAAAAATGTTTTAAAGAGAAGAGTTTTTAAACTGGAAAAAAGATTTGAAACTAAAAAAAATTGAAACTTATAAAAGTTCAAAACTACTCTTCAGATTTAAAGTTTTTATTCAGATTTTTTTTTTTTAAAACAAAATTTGTGGCCCCAATTTAGCTCCATACAGCTCCTCTCCCATCCCTTGAAATGACACCCAGGCAGCCTCATGTTGTGTTATTTACGTTTATTAGAGTGTAACGGCAGTAACACACACACACGATGCAACACTGACACACAAGCTCAGGTCACACAACGCAGCACAGCAGCTTGTTTGTGGAAACGTATGGAAGCCATTTTGTCAGTCCCTGCAGGCTGTGATCAATAACACTGTGCAGGAAGGAGGCTGCAGTGGGACCTTCCTTCACTCGGTTTCAGGGTTTTCTCAGTACTCTGGCGTCTCAGAGTGGAAAAGAGCATAAATAAAGAGCAGGCTCCCTCTGACCGAGGGAGAAGAGCTGCAAACAATCTCCTCGTGTCGTCACTTCCTCCTCTGCCTCAAGATAAGATACTGGGACAGTCGCAGCAAATGTTCAACAAATGTTCTGCCTGCTGTTTTTTGTCTGTTTTTTATTTCCAGGTGATTTCTGGGAAACAGGAAGTCGCTGCGGCGGAGGGTCAGGGCAGCAGGACGTAGTTCTCAGCGACTTCCAGAAGATAAAGGTTGGAGAGTCCGAGCTGGTCCTCGACCTGACGCGTCTCCAGCACCACCATCCTGCAGGACAAAACAAAAGATTTAACTAACTAAAACTAATTAACACGCCTCATTCCACAAAATTCAAACACTTTCCAAGGTGCGTTTTCAAACTCTGCAGATAAAAACAACAAAAATGATCTAAAAAACACAGTTTCAACTCACTGTCATATGATATAATTTATTATTAACAGTCTTGTGAAAGTATTCTGGGTAAATTAAAATATAACAATATATATACATATATATTCTGAAATGCCACTTTCAATAATGTTGCTAACCATGTGGAATGGAAGACAACCTTCATTTCAAGAACAAAGAAACAAAATACAGAAAAAGTCACAAAAAAAAACAAAGAAAAAAAGAGTTCTTGCTAAATTTTCTGGCATTTAGCAAATAGAAATAATTTTTATGATTCTAATTGTCCTAAAATAAGAAAAGTTTATTCTGATTTAACTTCAGACGGTGAGAAAAAAAGTCTCTTTATTAGGTGGATAAAAATATCTGGTTTGAACCGAGTAATTTTATCCAAATTTAGGCTTTTAATCAAACATTAGATTTGCACTTTATTACAAAACTGAGCAGTTTGAATATCAGGAACTTTCAAGGACTTTATACAGAATTCAAAAACTTTCCAAACCCCAAAAACACAATTTTCAACGATTCAAGCACTAATATGAAAGCTGAACTTAAAATATGAAGACACCCTAAAATATCTTGTGTTTCTTTCTCGTCAATAAATATTTAATATTGAATGAGAACAATATTGAAAAAAATAATTAAAGAAACAGATGAAATGTTCTTTGAAGGGGAGATATTATGTTTCCAGGCAAACAGAGTCACTTTATAGCACAACCGAGTTACTATGTCACCTTCAGTTATTATAAAAATGCTCAGCGGTTTCAGAAAGTTTTCAGAGCCCTTTAAATTTAGCTAAAGTAAAAAAAAGCTCAAATTATTTCCCATGAATGAACACTCAGAGTCTTGACAGAAAAACCCAGAAATGAACTTTCTGCAAATTTATCAAAAACGAAAACTAGACAATCATTGACATAAACAGAAACCAACATGTCCGCCGTCCCTCAGTGACTCTATAACTTGAGAGAGCAGCAGGTGAGCAGCCTACCTGTCTGACTTCACCATCCTGTAGATCTTCCTGTGATCCGTCATTTCGTCCAGAACCTCAGTGAAACTTTTCGTTCTCCTCTGCCAGCCGTGACGCCAAACAGCCAAAAGTGTGTCTTCAAAATACACTGCAGACAAAAATGTGCTTTTAATATGCTTGATAATTATAATCACTCATAATGAAGGAGTTTAGAACACCTGCATGGGACTAACAGGACGTATTTCGGCCATTCAGTGAGAATAATAACAGTCGATCATTCAGTTGATCAGTATTTATCAGCCGATTGATGGTTTTTCTCACCTATAGATTCAACGTCATGAGAGAAAATGGTTTCCTGAGGTGGATGTCGGTTCGTCTTCAGCTCTCCTTCCAGGTTGACGACTTGAACCGACCCTGCAGGAAAAAACAGGAGTTTAAGCGCTACAGAGGCGGCAAACGGAGGATCCACCCACCAGTGTTCAGACAAAAGAGTGAGAAAATAAATGAAAAGAGGAAAAAAGAGAGTAAAAAAGAATGAAAAACAACTGAAAAAATTATAAAGTAGAAAAGAAAAATATAGAAAATAAAAAATATAAAGAAAAAAAGAAGAGAAAAAGGAAAAATTATAAAAAATAAGAAAAAGTGAAGCAAAAATTAAAGAAAAAATCTAAATTAAAAATAGAAAAAAGAATAAAAAATAGAAAAACAGAGGAAAAACTGATTAAATAAAAAACTGAATAAATACAGAAAAGAAAATAAAGCAAAAAAGGACAAGAAAGAAAAATAAAAAAATAATAAAACAAAAATAATTTCAGGTAAAACAGAAGAAAAAAAATAGAAACATTTGAGGAAAAACGATTAAAGGAAAATACCTGACAATACAAAAAAGAAAAAACTAAAACATGAAGGAAGAAAGGAAAAATAAAATAAAGAAAAAAGGAACAAAGAAGAAAATATTGAGCAAGGTTAGCTAAAATCCAAGATGGGCGACTGCTTATTTGTCGTAGAGTGTTGACGCAAGAAACTTTAACTAGACCGTGGGAAGTTCTACCAAATTTACTACCTTTACCATAAATTTAACTGAATCAGGAGAGTAAATTTAATTTCATGCACAGCTGACTGCAAAATTTGCTGAGTTTTTGTTTATGTTTAAACTAAAAAAAGCCAATTTATTTAATAAAAGGACAATAATAAAAATCAGAAAATCGTCTAATTACTTTTTACAGTGTGCTTGCTAGTTTTTATGAGTTAAATATTCTGTTTCAGGTTTTTTATACTTTGGTTAATTTTTTGGTGCAGAATTGAAAAAAGTCTAAGAATTGTGATTATGTATATGTAGTTTGGGTAATGAATACTAAACAGATGACAGTATTATCAATAAATATAATTAATTACTGTTGAAAGCTAACTGACTGGTGTTTTACTCCAATGTTTGCTGCCGCCGTTTTGAGAGCTCTGCAGTACGGAGTGCCGTAAATTGACGTAAGCTGGTTGTGTGGGTAAAAAAAGACTAATAAACAGATTCATAGAAACAAAAACGAAGGATATTACATCAGTAATTGCCAATAATTACATAATGTTACTTCAAGTTTTTCCCCCATTAATTACTTTTTTTATTTATTCCGGTTTTTGTTATGTCGTTAGTGTTGCTACGGTAACAGTGGGACTTACGCTCCATGAGCACCAGCAGCGAGTTTCCGTCCAGCTGGTTGACCTGGACGACGTCGGGACAAGGCTTTTCTGTGGGGACAGAAACGCCGTCAACGACTCGACGCAGTGGCTGCTGGGAAACGTCCTGAGGGGAACGGCGGCTCACCCATGCCGGAGTTGAAGAACCAGGATGTGTTGGAGTTCAGGTTGATGTATTCCACGTTGACCGGTGTGCTGGGGCTGCAGCTGCGCGACACGCCGATGCACACCATGGGGTACTCCTGCAGCGGCGGCACCACCATCTCAAACACCCGCAGGGGGCTGGGCAGCGGGAAGTCAAAGTGCTGCAAGGCAGGGAGACAGTGTTCACTCAGACCTCCCCACTGGGAAACATTCACACGATTAATCGATTATTCAAATAATCGTCAACTAGCTTACGATCGATTAATCGTCACACTGCGAAAACAAAATCTTTTTTTGCCAATTTTCACTTGAAATGAGACAAAATTGACTTACAAGTAGGCCTTTCACATAATCAACATGCATTAATAGGATTTACTACTACTATATAATTACACTGCTTATTAATAATATTTACTGTATTCCTCATTTCCATTCCTCAGTTTCCAGTGCTGAAAAATAAAACGTCTGTCTGTAAGTATTTTCTACCCAGAACTCATCAAGTAGTAGTTTCAGCTTCACCTGGTTCAAATTCTGTAAAAATCTCCAAATAAGCATCAAATTATTGATCAAATTACAGATTAGCTCTACGCTGTATTGATGCTGAGTCGACAAAAAGGGCTGAACTTTTCACATTAATATTTTTTAACTGCAGATGCATCCTTTGCTACAAATTATCAAGTGTTCACTAAAGGATTGTTATTTTATTGGGTTTTAGAAAATGTTTATTTTCCTATTTGAAAAAGTATTTGACTAAATTTCTAATACTGTATAAAAAGGTGAAGTGGTTCAATAAAAAGTCTGTAGAATGAGCCACATTTTTTTTACCCAGTTTTTTTAAATCAATTAATCGTCAGAATAAATGATTAATCAGCAGAAGAATCAATTAATCATTAAAATAACCGATTAATCATTAGAATAATAGATTATTAAAATAATTGATAGTTGCCGTCCTTGTCTGACCTTAAAGAAAACTTTTCTAAAAGTCGTATTTTTACCCTTGTTAGCGCGTCATGTGGTTGATTTTTAAATGCTCGTACCTTGATTAGCATGAACTTGTGCATCGGCTCGTACCACTGCAGCAGAACCACGCTGGAGTCCAGAGCGCAGCAGAGGAACAGGTTTCCCCCTGGAAAAACAAAAACAGCTCTGGAGTTTTAATCTGAAACGCATCAGAAATCCGTCATTAAATGAAAATTAAATCCAGATCTCTGTTCAGTGACTCGGGTTTTCCTGCTCACCGACTGCGCAGGTCTTGCAGCCCTTGGTATCTGGTATTTTGCTCGTCACCGGACATTTTCTAAACAAAACACAGTTTTAGCGAGGTGAATTCTTCCATCTTTTCGCTGGGAAATGAAACGGCGGATGAAACAAAGCCCCCGTTACCTTGACAACAGCCTGTGAGTCGGTAAGGGAACCATCCGCTGGTCTTTCCTGGCCTGTTCGTATAATTCTTTTAGTGAGTGTGAATGAAGCTGCGACGATTTACCTGGAAAACAATCAGTTTTATTCAGTTTTATTTCAGTTTTAGAGGAATTTTCCTTCAACAAAATCCACAAATTTCAGCAGAAAGGAGCTAGCTGCAGCTGAGGCTACAGGTTTGATGGTTAACCCCTTAATGGCTGATTTTATTTATTTAATTTCTACAAACAATGTTATTATTTATGTATTTGCTGTTAATTAATTAGAGATTAGAAATGGGAACATTTCACCCACCATTAGTGTAAATGTAGCTATGATGCTAATTAGATACACCAGACACTTTAGGAATGAAAAAACAGTTTATTACTTTATTGATGCTGCTTTTGCTCAAATAAAAATTGTGTCAAATTCTATAAAATATATATTTTGGTGACATGTTGTCTATTTTAATATATAATAAGTTGTATATATATGAAATTAACCCTTAGCTAATATTATTATTGTTATTAGCTAAGGGTTAATTTTCTTTACTAAAATGTTCTCCCACGTTAATGTCCATGAACTGCATGCAGTTCACACTTTGACCACCAGATGGAAGCAAAGCGCTTCCAACAGAATGAGCGATTATCAAACATTTTCTGTTTGAAAGTTTGTTTAAATGGGGAGTTTGTTTGTTTCCCACCATTTTATTTTAACTAATTTCTCCTCTGTGTTGTGGCCAGCCGGGAAATTTAGAAATTGTATTTTTTATTTTATTTCAGATAAGATTTTCACTTCGTTTTCCAGTCAGGAGGGCTACATTTTTGTTTATTTTAGGCTTGGAAACCCTGAAATATTTGCTTTCCGTTTGCAAAACCTTGTGGAAAAATGAATGATTGAGATGCTAAGTTGATTATTTTATTCATTGGCTTCACGTTTAATTTACAATTTATTACAGTAGGGGGAAAGAAAGGTTTAACTAAAAACTACAATCAATACTGCTAATCATAATAATGATGATGACGACGAATAAGTTGGGTGAAAATTAAGGGACGAGCTTTTAAATAAACAAAAAAACTTTAAACTCCAAAAAGAAAAAAAAATAAACTAATTTGATGAACAAACTGAGCTGAATGCACTGCTTCTTAAAACTGTTTTTCATTTCCATTCCTCAGACGCCTAGTGTCGCTAAAAAGCATCAAACTCAAAATTAGAATTATTATTTTTTTCTCTTGCAAAGTATCTTTGAGTGTCTTAAAAAGCCATAATAACATTGTTAGTTGTTGTAGAAAACATTAGTAAGTTTATCTGATTGAATTTAAATGATATTTTTGTGTAAAATTCCTGGAGTTGACATGTGTTGTGAATTCCTGCTGCATAAATAACAAACTGATCTGAATTGAACAGCTGTGATTATCCAGCTTGTTATTTACCTGACACAGACATGAGGACGTTGTTAATGGTGTAAACCCAGGAGCATTTCCCAGGATATAACTGGAAGAGAGGAAACAAACACCATGTTTAAACATCTGATCCAGTTTAAATGTTTGGCGTTTAAGGCAGACCGTACCAGCTCCATGGTCGCCTCGGAGCCGTTGAGGTTCAGGGTGTAGATCCCCTCCTCGGCCCCCATGATCAGGTGCTGCTCTGCAGGACGAAGAGGACGAAGAGGAGGAAGGTAAACATTTTGGGACGTATAAAGACCACCTATGTTCTTAAAGGGCCAGTTGGCCAGAACGTATTTCTGAAACCCTTTAAACTGGTAGAATAAAATAAAAAGCTGTGTCTGCATTCAGTAAGGACTTATTAAAATTAAATAATGTCGAACATTTGTTTAGATTGGAGAGTCCATCTTTGATTTCATAACTGTTTTCAATTAAAAAAAATTGTATTAGTACTTGTTTAATAACCATTTATCATTATTTATATATTATTTTAAAAATACATTCAGTGAATTTCCTATTTCTACAATTATACAGATTTTTAATACTATTTGCTGCATTTCTTTTTTCCATTCCTCAGATGCTGAGTGTCGATAAAAAGCTTCAAACTCAAAATTAGAACAAATTTAGATTTAATTATTTTTTTCTCTTATAAAGCATCTTTGAGAATCTTAAAAAGCTCTATATACATTTGATAAATTATTACTATTATTATTATTATTAGAAATAACTTTTGGTCATGTTATCTATTTTAATATAGGTAGAAAATATTAGTAAGTCTAAATATATATATATAACTTCACAACTTAGCTCGGGGTTAATTTTATCAAATTATCTATTTGTGATTTTTTGCAATCAAAATCTCAGATTCTCTGGCGCTAATTTAAAACTATATGCAAGAAATTTTGCTCATTTTTCACTTCTGTGTGACGATAAATGTGGTTCTGTTACTCGCCGTATCGATCATGAGCTTCACCTTGACAGGAACTGAGGCAGCAGTGGATCAAAAGAAATGCTGCCACCTGCAGGTGGGAGTTAGCATCACTCAGACCGGGGCATTTGTCCGATAAAATAAAAGATTTAATTTTTTTACTTTTATCTACTTCGGGATCAGTAAAGTTTTTTTGAAAGTTGAATTGAATTTGAATTTCTGCGATCACACAGTCACAAAAACTGGAGGGACTGATTGAAGTAATTTGGCCTCTGGAGTCAAAGGGCCACATAAAAAGCTCTGATGGGCCGGATTTGGCCCCCGGGCCTTAAGTTTGACACATGAGATTTAGAGTTTAGAGAAGAAGTGAAACAGCCGGCGGTTCGGGAACCTTTGGACGTTGGGTTTTCCCAGGTTGTGGAGCAGTTTATTTTCAGAGGGCAGCCATGGAAAATCTTTTTAAAATAGACCTGAAGACAGAAAGAGAGAAGGAGATTCAGATTAAAACAAATTAAAACAAGTTTATGAAACGAGTTCAGATGGAGGAGGAACTCACAGGAGGTTTCTTCAATACGGGGCTGGGGCATTCTGGGAGATCCTGAGGAACAAAGACGGAGAAAAAACTCAAATCTGACGGGATGAACTGAGAGACGATCAGATCTATCGCTAATATTTAATAATCTAGATTAGCAGTCTGCAACCCGAGGCTGGTTGGAGTTTAAAGTTGTGATTTGGGCTCTAATCTTCTCCCGTACGTATCTGCAGGTTTCAGTAAGTCGAATTTAAGACTTTTTAAGACCTTTTTTAATGCAGGCAGGAAAGAAACTTAAGACAGAACAACACTATGAACAAAGGCGATCCGATGATCCTACAGATCTGTAACATTTTAAGATCTTTATTTTAAATTAATACATTTAAGGCTTTTTAATGATGCGCAGACACCTTATGCTTTTATAAACATCTTATTGTTTAATTAACCTAAAAATCAGAAATCAGATGTTTGCCGTTTCCCCATTGAGTTTCATCAGAAGACAGTTTGTCTTTTTTCAGGAGGTAATTTAACTTTTATAAAGTTCATTTTTATTTTCCTGAAAACTTCGTCTTCTCTCCTACCTTTGATATCGGTTTCCGTCTTCTGAAATCTTTAGGAGGAAGTTCTGGAGGAACCGTGTCAGCTGGGATGTTTTGGATCTGGGTCGGTAACGATGGAGGGTCTAGATCACAAAAACAGAAAAAACACAAAAACAAAAATTTTTACTAAATCTGAACTGGAGATAAATTTACATACCGACGCTAAGATCCATTCCATTCCTCCATCCACCTGTCGGATGTTTGCTCCTCTCTGATTGGCTCGGCTCACCTGAGTGTCGTGACGCCCGTGGGTGCGGCGTGGGTCGGACGTGCGTCCCGCTGGAGGTCCGTATGAGCGGGGCGGGCGCAGGGGGACACAGGGATCCGTGTTTCCTCGACCGGTCGTCCTCCGACGCCATGCTCTCCTCCGAGCTGGTCCGGGCTTTGGGCTAAACGAAAACAGCGACTTGTGAAAACGGATCGACAGAAACGACGAAAAGTCCTGTAACAGAATGACCGATCCTGAAGGCTTTAACGGAGAAAACGATAAATGATCTGAGATTTTTACTGGTTATTGATATTCACCTTCAAGAGCGCTTCATGCTAGCTCAACTGTTTCTGATCTTCCTGAGCTAACAAGCTAACAGGCTAACAGGCTAACGAAGGCTGGTGGAGTCAGAGGAGTTTAAGCTTCTGATTTTTCTTAAATTCGATCAAAACACCAAGGGTGTACTTAGTTTCTCCATGCACATGAGTGAAGTTTGTCCCTCCCACCTTCTTCAAATTTAAACAAACTGGTGTTAAACGTTTGTGCTGCTGTTTCCAGAGGTCATGAAAGGTCATTTTGTTAAATTCACGTATTTAAACGAATCTTCAGTAATGAAACTGAACATTGTGATGTTTTTGTACGTTAGAGGTCAGATTTAAAGTCCAGATCAGGTTTATTTTTACTGACACCAAAAACCCGGGGTGTACTTTCTTTTTCTGCTCAGAGAAAACGTTTTCGGCGTTGGGGTCGGTTCTCACCTTTGGAGGAAGCGGAGGAGGAGTTTCGTCTTCTGGCATTATGAGACTGTCGGAGAGAGAAAGCTGGGTCAGTAGTTGCCTTGGAAACAAGCCGGAGGCGTTACGATTTATCGGAAATAAATCGCAACATCAGCGTGAAATATCCACATCGTAAAAAACCGGTGGAGCTAACTGCTGGCTAAAATATCTTCTTCAGGTTAATGTAAGCTGTGTCCGAATTCAGGGTCTGCATCCTTCGAAGGACGTATTTGTAGGCCGATTACGTCATAGCGTGGCGACAAGGCCTGTCCGAATTCAAAGACTCCTTCAAATGCATCCTTCAAATGCGTCCTTCTTTTCCCCAGATTTGAAGGATGGGTCCGGTGTATCCTTCACGGCCCGCGATATCCCATAATTCATTGCGGGTTCCAACTGGGCATTCAGGCAGAGCGATAATGGCGGTGAATAGCGACAAATTATTTAGCTATATAACACTTTAAATGACACAACGTGATTTGGTTCAACGTTTTTAGGCGAGAATGTAAGTGTGTAAATCTTAAATATCTGCTCGGTTCATCAATACATCACCTAATTGCAATATTGCTCTAACATTTTCGGACCTGTCTGCTACCACTGCGTTAACAGCCAGCTCCCCTCCAGCTGTCAGCCGGCCGGGCGCTCCAGGTTCGGTACACCGAGAGAAAACGCCTAACTCCTGGCACATTGTTATAAAAACTCCCGCTAGCTTTCCCCAATGAGTGGGAGTTAAACACCGATATTATTCAGACAGGTCTGGTTGAAAATGTTTGGTTTACAAAGTATTTCAAAGCAGAGGCACATCGGTTTGATTTATTAATTAAAGTTAAGCCTTCAAACATAATAGGTTTATTTAACCGTAATGTCCTATCTGCGATGTGGAGAGTATTATATTTGTAAATGAATAATTTGTATTCCTTGTAGAAAAGTGCAGTACATATTTGAACATTTTAGAATCAAACTAAGAGATTTCCTTTTTACTATGGAACATCCTTTACTATAAAAGTTGAAGAATAATATAGAAATCAGTAATACATGACTGAAAAACAAACTTCGGCTCCGTTGTTTTTTTGTTTTTTGTTTCTTCTCCGCTCTCTGCTTCACGCTGTCACGGTTGCTTGGCAACATGAGTTACGCTGAGGTGGGGGCGGGGACAGTTGGTGAAGGCTACACCTGTCCGAATCCACAGATATTTTTCTTCCGGTCTTAGTTTATTCCCGGCCTTCGAAGGACCCGTCCTACGTAGACCAGTCCTTCGAAGGATGCAGACCCTGAATTCGGACACAGCTGTAATATTCAGCCAGCTGGACGTTGGATGGTGACCAAAAGGTTAAAGGTCACAGAGAGAAGGAGGAAACGGGCAGAGGCCCAAACTCATTGTTACATGACAACTCAAAAAAAAAAGAATAAAGTTAGAATATTATCAGGAAAAAAGACAAAATAAGACAATAAAGTCATAATATTACCAGAATAAGATGAAATAATAAAAAGTTGTAATAATATGAGACAAAAGTAGTTATTTTATAAGAACTTATTTAAATATATAAATGAGGAATGTTGAGCATCTTGTTAAGTTACACATAAGGAAAATCTTAACCTTTTAACACATTATCATAAAATTAAAATCCACAGCAGGATACTGAGACTTTTCTCTATTGACTAAAATGTAACTTGTTTTTTAATTTTCTGACTTTCTGTTGGTCTATTTTCATAAATATGACTTTATTCTCATAAATAAAGGAATACTCTATTGCAAAGGTTTTCTATCATCACGCAGCAATAAAACAGACATGAAGAAAAGTTTGTTCGTCTCACCCTGAGGGCTGCATCGTCGGTCTGAAGGGACAAAGAGAAAGAGAAAATATAAAACAAGACAAAATAAACGTAGTGCTAAAAAACAAGATCCATGTTATTATTTTTTAATTTTCTTATTTCCTCACATGTCCACGTCATCGTAGTCGTCCGAATCCGAGTCCTGATCCCTGAGAGGCGAAAGGGGAAACGTTAATCAGTTTATTGCAGATAAATTGCTTTAATTTGGGATTTAATCGGATTAATTCGTTACCTGGATGGGCTGTTGATGCTGCCTGTGGATCCTGATGACGGCGTTAACTGTGGAAACAAAGAAAACCCAACATATGAAACTTATCAAATGTTTCTGGAATATCTGATGAAGGTAAAAATTTGATATTTTCCCCCAATTATTAACTTAAAGTGGACAGTTAATGAAAAATCCCATTTTTATCCCTGAAATAGACTTTGCAAAACTAATTTATCCTCTCCCAGTGCTGTTAGCATCTTTATATTCTGTTTCTGTTGTATTTTTCAGGTTTTTCTATTTTCTGATGCATTTACACCACAGTATTTGCTAGAGAACTGCTAACTAACTAGCTAGCCTTGTTTACAAGATTCATATTATTGTAGCATTAATATTCTGAAAGGTATTTTAAAGATATTTTGAAAATAAACTGAAGAGAAAGGATCTGACACACTGCAAACACACAAAATCTTACAAAGTATTTTTATCTCAATTCTAGTGCAAACACTTAAAATAAGTCAAAACTAAAAGTAAGTTTTGAATTAAAAATTATTTTTTAAGTTTTAAGTTTCTGTATCTTTCTTTTTGGAAAGATACAGAAACTTATTTTATGTCAATAATTGCTTAAAATACTAGTTTCATTTGAAGATTATTTAATTAAAAAAATGGGAAAAATGTCTTCCTATCAGTGAAATAATCTGCCAATGGATCTACTACATTTCTATCCATATTCAGGAATTATTTACTTAAAACAAGCTCCTATATCTTGCTAAATATTTACTTTTCAGGAAGTCTTGTCTTATTTCAAGTGTAATAAGACATTTGTACTAGAAACTAAACAAAAAACTTGGTAAGATTTTTAGACACAAATATTCTGGAGGAACTGATCAAGTGAGAAAATGATCAATATTATTTAATTTTGAAGAAACACATTGATTACAGAGACAGCTACTTACTAATACTTTAACAGTTTTGATCGGTATATTCTGGCACAACCGGCCCTTTAAGAACATTCAGAACGAGAACCGACGAGGAGAAACAAAGAAACTGGAACTGAAATCGCACCGTTACGTTTGGTGATCCGGTCTTCATCGGCCTCTGGGTGTAAATCTGTTCGACTGATCAGACAGAGATCGTGTTAAATGTGTCCAGAGAAGCTTCCAGTGAAACTAAAAACACAAAAGCGCAGCGGGTTTCTCACAGCTGATGTCGGAGTTGGTCCTCTCGGCCCGGTTGTGTTTGTTGATAGACTGGATTCTTCTTAGCGACGCAGGAGGCGCCACCTTAGATCACAAAGAAACGAAACAAAAAAAGCTGAAAACACACAGAGTTTCAGAGGAAGGAGCTGAGCAGCTAGTCTGAGACCGGTGTATTTAATCCCTGAGCGTCTGATGCAGACCTCCATGTCGTCGTCCTCCGTCGACACGCAGCTCTTGTGTTTCTCAGGATTCTTGAACTTGTCCAGCAGATCCAGAGTCAGTTCCTGGTTCAGACACTGCTGGGTCAGAAACGGATGCTGCGCAAAAAAATAAGGAAAAATAAACATCAGGGGATCTGAGGAAACAAAGCTGCAGGTTAGCAGTAAATCAGGGGTGTTCAAAGTGTGGCGTGGGGGCCAACTGTGGCCCCTGGGGTGATTTCATGTGTAATCTGCCATAATCTGCCAATGGAGCTAATAGTTTTGTAAGTTGGTTTTGTCTTAATTCAAGTGTTTTAAAAAGTTTGCACTAGAAACTAGACTAGAAGTACTTGGTCATATTTTGTGTTTTTGCAGCATAGGTGAATGTGATGGAGACTGATTCATCTGATGAATGAATGAATGAATGAATGAATGAATGAATGAATGAATGAATGAATGAATGAATGAATGAATGAATCTGAACTCACTGAGAGCATCTTGGCGGCGCTGGGTCTCTTCTTGGGATTCCTCACCAACATGGCTTTCACAAAGTTGTAGAAGTTGGACGACCTGCGGACAGGAAGCAGGTCATGAGATCAGGGACCAACTGATCCTTAAAACAGATCAAATTTATCTGCTACGGCTGATATTTAAAATAAAAAGAACAACACTAAGGCTGTTTACACATCTAACAATCCAGCAGACTCGGTTCTATCTCCAGCTGCTGCGGTTCTCTTCCTCTCTGCTCTGAGTCAAACCAACCAAACCCTTTGAAAAACCTGTTCCCCTCCTGACCTGTGGGGGCGCTGCAACTGAAGGAAGCAACAGGAAAACCTCACACAACTTCACAAAACAAACAAAAATGGAGTGGTGCCAGATTTTAGTGGTTGGAGGAGCCATTTCTCCTGCTAGCGCTAGGCTAACATGTTTGTTTTGGTTTACCCAGAATGCCCTGCACTGTAGTCTGCTTCCTGTTTTTGGAGCGTCTCTGGTCTGCTTAACGTTCACATATGCATTCAACCTGAACCATAGTTCACTTCAGCCGAACCCAGACCGAGGTTTGTAGGACCAGAGTTAGCTTAGCATTCAAATTTCAACAGGAGTTATTTACTAAAAACAAACTACTGTTTCTTGTTAAAAAGTTATTTGTAAGTTAGTTTTGTTTTATTTCAATTGAAATAAGACATTTGCACCAGAAACTAGACAAAAATACTTGGTAAGATTTAGTGTTTTTGCAGTGTGTCCATTATTCTGCTGCCTTTGTTTTCTATCTGGTTAAATAAAGGTTTAATTAAATAAATAATATGTTTACCATTTGGATTTGTCCTTCAGTTTCGGGGGCTGGTATCCGCTCTTGGACATGAGGAACAGAACGCTGCAGGAGGGACAGAAACAGATCCATGAGATACGAACCAGGAGAAACTTTATGGTCTTCAGCAAATTATCTACAGCTGATTTTGCTTCTGGCAGATAAAGAATGGAAAAATGATGTTAATGAGCTGCAGTGGTGCAGCTGGTACACAAGTTGCTACATGTTCACCATGACTAAAGAAGAGACAAAGGAAGCGTCATCTTTAAATAAACTGTAGCTGTGACTCTGACTGCAGCTGGATATATTTATGCTCCTTTTTATAGTTTTCTTCTAACAATTCTCCTCCTCCATTGACTGTAAACATGTTTATTTTTATCATTCGTATCTTTACCCAACAGACAAGTAGTAAATAATTATTTAATATAGATTTTTTTAAAATGCTGGTTCCACTGGCAGATTATTTTACTTAAAACATTTTTCACTTGTTAAAAGTGAAATAATCTGCCAATAGAACTAGAACATTTTCATCAATATTTAAGGAATTAGATTTAAAATAAGCTCTTATGTCTTGTTGGAACGTTACTTATAAGGTCGTTTGTCTTATTTGAAGTGTGCAAAGGTATTTACACTAGAAACTAGATAAAAAATACAGGTAAGAGTTTGTGTTTCTGCAGTTTTGTTGGTTTAATTTACAAAAAACTTTTCAGGGAGACATAGGATCCTATTTTAAATAAATAATTCATTAATATTCATGAAAAAGTTCTAGTTCCAGTCATAACATGACATTTTCCCAGGTCATAAGTGAAATAATCTGCCAGCTGAACAAGAATTTGGTTGCTAGGTAACAGCCTGGACTTGACTGGGGTTGCTAGGTAACGGGTTGGGCTTGGCTGGGGTTTCTAGGTGACAGCCTAGGCTTGGCTATGGTTGCTAGGTAACCAGTTGGGCTTGGCAGGGGTTGCTAGGTAACGGCCTGGACTTGACTGGGGTTGCTAGGTAACGGGTTGGGCTTGGCTAAGGTTGCTAGGTGACAGCCTAGGCTTGGCTATGGTTGCTAGGTAACCAGTTGGGCTTGGCAGGGGTTGCTAGGTAACAGCCTGGACTTGACTGGGGTTGCTAGGTAACGGGTTGGGCTTGGCTGGGGTTTCTAGGTGACAGCCTAGGCTTGGCTATGGTTGCTAGGTAACCAGTTGGGCTTGGCAGGGGTTGCTAGGTAACGGCCTGGACTTGACTGGGGTTGCTAGGTAACCAGTTGGGCTTGGCTGGGGCTGCTAGGTAACGGCACGAAATCCGTTGATTACCAAGTAATCTGCCAGTGGCATTTGTACTTTTTCACCAACAATAATTAATTATTTATTTAAAATAAGCTCCTGTATATTAGCTTCAAAGTTACTTGTAGGTTAGTTGGTCTTAATTCAGTGCTGACATATTTTCAATAGAAACGAGAGAAAAATACATGAGAAGAAACTTAAAAACCATAAAAAATGGAAGCGTATGCACATTTCCTAGACATGCTAGTGCAAATCAAAGCCCAGCAGAGGGCGCCGTTGCAGGAAACAGCGGCTCATCGGGCGGCTCCAGCCTCCTGCTGTGAATCAATCAGCTGTTTGCTGGTGTGAGTGTGAGCGTTTATTCACCGCAGCGGATGAACGTCAAACAGGGGCGGCTGCAGCTCTGCCAGCTCGATGGCCGTGATTCCCACTGACCAGACGTCACACAGCTCGTTGTAGCCGCCTTTAATCTCCACAGCTGCTACCTCTGGCGCCATCCTGAGGACAGGAGGGAGAAGACAGAGTTAGCTGGAACATTTTGAAAACCAAAACCTCCAAGTAGTTTTATTGGATTCTTATAAAAATATCTCAATACACTTGAACTAAGACAAAACTAACTTATCTTGTCAGGAAATAGCAGCTTGTTTCAAGATATTATTCCTTAATATTGATGGTAAAGTTCCAGTTCACTGGCAGATTATTTCACTAACAACGCGAGAAAATGTCTTGCTGTAAATGAAATAATCTGCCAATGAAACTGGAAGTTTTTCATCAACATCAAGAGGAATTATTGACTAAAAAAAGATTCTATTTGTTGAAAAGTTACTTGTAAGTTAGTTTTTCTTATTCCAAATGTAAATAAATATTTGATCTAGAAACCAGACTAAAAATATTTTGTGTTTTTGCAGTGTATGGTCAGGGATAAGAACTGGACTAATGGAAAGAAGCAAAGGTTAGAAGAAAAACAGAAAAACTATAAAACTATTAAAACTGATTTAAAAATGACTCTGTGACTGTTTGGAAGCAAAGTGAACATATTGATGAAAATATCTTGTTTTAAGTCAATAACCCCTTAATATCAATATTAAAAAAGTTATAATTTCACTGAGATTATTTCACTTATAACAAAACATTTCTCCCTAAACTAAAACTTCTTTACAAAAATGAACAATAAGAAATTATTTACTAAAACTTCTATTTACTCAAATTAAGTTCATTTTGTCTTATTTAAACTGTACTAAAACATCTGCATTAGAAACTGACAGTTTTTGTGTACCTGAGGTGTTAATGTTAATTTTTTTACAAAAAGTTATTCATGCAAATGTAACTAGTTATTATCTGCGTCTGTAAGTTAGTTTTGTCTTTTTCAAGATTTTTGCAACATAAACGTTAGGTACATTGTATTATTATTTATCAAATGTTGTTATACCTTTATAATATTCTTGCTTTATGTACACTTATTTGTTTAGTTGTATCTTTAAGAAATGTTCTTGTATTGTTAATCACTGATTTCCTTTCTCAGAGGGCCTCTCTGAAGAAGAGCAGTGACAGCAGCTCTCTACAGAACGCCCTGCTTTTGACCTGTTAGCTGTGAAACCGTCGCCGTGAAGACGTACAACTTGCTCTGTTTGACCCTGGGTCAGGAACTGAATAATCCACATTAAGATAGATTGTGTTGTTAGTTAGTGATAATCTTGGGGCTGTGACTGTGTGATGAAGTGTTTTCCCCCCTCCCTTTAGAGTTACAGCGCTCTCTGTGATTAGGGATCCTAAAGACAATAAAAAGAGAGAAGCAGGAAAATGTGCTTTCAGAGCGATAGGAGATTGTAACTGAAAGCACATCTCTGTCTGTTCTCCTCGCGAGTATTAAGAATCTAACTTCCTCTTGTCTTTCCTGTGTTATTTTCTGTGTTTAATAGGCGTCAACTCTGACAATAAACTAGACAAAAAAAATACAGTGTAAGATTTTGCTTTTTCTGTCTAATAATTGTAAAAGCCATGAAGAAGCCATCAGATAGGCGTCTTCATTTGCAGTTAGATTTGTATAATCATTGTTTAGTTTAGTAATAAACTGTGGCCTAAGTTAGCAACACGCTGCGTTCATTCTGATTGGAGCTGCAGAGAAACGGCGGCGCGTCTCACCAGTACGGCGTCCCGATGAAGGACATCCTCCGAGCCAGAGTGGCTGTGATCTGAGCCGAGATCCCAAAGTCAGCTGCATTTAAACAGAAATGAGAAAAGACATTTAAAATCTAAAATATGCTACTCATTTAGCATCTCTTGCTGCTAAGGTCTGCAGCGTTCGCTCAAGCCTTGTGAATCGAGTGAAAATTAGCAGTAAATGTTGTAAATGTTTGTGTTTTTGAAGTAATGCCACAGTTTTACGAGGCAGCAGAAGTGTTGTGATGAGATCTGCCAACTTGGCGGTGAGTGACTCACTAACCACACCGCGACACTGCAGACGCTGCAAACTTCCACCTACCCAGTTTGACCTCGCCCTGATCATTCAGGAGGATGTTGGCACCCTGCAAGGAAAAGAAACGCAACATGAGAGCAGCTGCACCACAGAAACCTTTTCATTCTTCACAGCTTCTCCCTCTATCTGCCCGGCGATCTGTGAGCGAAGCTGCACAGGACGGAGAGCGAAAATACACGACTGACAGCTGGAAACTGATTAGCTGGAGCTCAGACACCTGACGGTTTACCACGAATGTTATTTCTGGACATCAGAACAGAAACTGTCATCAATCTAGTTCTGCAAAAGCAGAAAACGTGTTTTCCAGGAAAACGTGGAGTTTGATTATTCAGTAAAAACTTCTTCACTGCAAAAACACAAAATCTGACAAAATATTTTAGTCTAGTTTCAAGTCCAAATATCCTAAAACACTTGAAATATGAGAAAACTAACCTACAAGTAACCTTTCAGCAAGATACAGGAGCTTGTTTTGAGTCAATAATTATTGAATATTGATTAAAAAACATCTAGTTCAAATGTACTAAGATAATTGCACTAAACTAAACCAAAAGTACTTGTTTAGATTTTGTGTTTTTGCAGTGCAGGAGTCTGCATGTTTTAGCTGAATGTTTGATCTTAAGAAAACAAACGCAGAGTTCACGTAAACGGAATCGGTTTCGACCGGCTGACCTTGATATCTCTGTGGATTTTCTTCTGTGCGTGCAGATAGTCCAGGCCCTGCTCACACAAACACAGGAGACTTTTACTTTGAAGGTCCTTAAAAATATGCAAGGAAACCTGGAAAACAGAGCGGTTACCTGCAGCATCTCCCTGCAGACGTAGGCGATCTGTGGCTCAGACAGAGAGCCGGTCACTGCAGGACAACATTCATGTTTAATCGTTACAAATGCAAACTAAAAACGCTGCAGACAGAAAGTAAGAACAAGAAAAACGTCACAATTAGTAAAAACAGCAAAAAGGTTTTTTTTTTTTTTAATTGTTTGGGGTTTTGGCCAGGTGAGGATCCACTGCGCCTGTTTCCAAATGAATAAAAAACAAACTACTGACACAGAATCTGATTTTGATAAAATATTTTTGTTTTAATTCAACACTGAAGTCAATTAAAAATTTACCATTAAAGCAAAAATGTGCTGCAAGTTTCAAACTAAAAAACAAAAACTGAACTAAACTGAAAAAAGGTGCATTAAAGTTTGTTGACGCTTTTACAGACGAAAAGGATTCAAGTTTTCAGTTTTATTGAAAAGTGATAAAAATATTGGCAGATTCTTTCTGATCACCAGGATCAATATTAATATCAGTAGAAGTCAATGCTTCCCTGTGATTTTAATAATAAGTTAACAAGCAAAACTACGACTGTGTATCAGGGAAAATGTAGAAAGAAAAAAAGGAAATATCCACCAAGAAACTCTGATATTTTTTAAAATAATCTCAGAAACGTTCAGAAAAAAACTTGGAAACTTCTGAGTTTTAAAAGCTGAAAAATTTCAACTTTTAAAACTCTGAAATTTTCAGATTTTTTTCTCTCAAAATTTCTGAGTTTTTTGATGGAAATTTATTCCTTCTCCTTTTTGTCCCATCTGCAATGTTCTTAGAGCAACGCTGTACAAAATAAAGGCTACGTCAAATGTTTTAATGCCCTGAACACGTTAAATTATATCTGTGGAAAATTCAACTAATTACGTTTTAGTTGCAATTTTTTAAAGTTATAATTACTGGATTTAAACTTTTCCTCCATCTACAATGTTGTCAATACTTCCCAGTAATGTTAAAACTCTTTAAAATAAAAATCTATTCTTTATTTATTTAGAAAGAAATGTGTTTGAAGACTTAATGGGGGATTTTAACTCAATATTTTTACAAAGAAGAGATTAAATAAAGAAACAAACAGACCGTGGTAGATATCCTGGAGGGACCCGCCGCCACAGAACTCCATGCAGATCCAGAGTTTATTGGCTCTGCAGGAAGACAGACGGCTCAGCGTTAGCGGCTGCGTTCAAAACGAATAAATGAGCATCCAGAGAAACGGAGACGTCCAACCGTATGTAGCTGCCGTAATACGCCACGATGTTGGGATGCTTGCAGCTCTTGACGATGACGATTTCCTGCTGGATGATGGAGAAATCGTCTTCTGTGGAGACAGAAAGCCGCTTTCAAAATAAAACGCCTGCAGACTTTTTTCCCCTCATTTTCTCTTCGTCCGCTTGGCAACAGGTGAGTCATTCTGATGGGGTTACAACTTGTTTACGATGAATCACGTTCTGTTTGGGGCTCGGATGTTTTTCTGCTCATCTTTAACGCGGCTGGAAGGTTTTTTTTTCCAACCACAGTTCCTCCTGTTTACTGATTACAACATGCAGGCCTGGGGGGAAAGTAAGTGCACCCTCTTTCCATCATACGCTGCAAAAACACAAAATATTACCAAATGTATTTGTCTAGTTTATAGTGTAAATATCTTACTACACTTGAAATTAGAAAAAACTTACAAATAACTTTTCAGCAAAACAGAGGATCTGATTTGATTGATTAAAAAAATAAAAGTTCCAGATTATTTCACTTATATTATATTATATTATATTATATTATATTATATTATATTCCCATGTTTAAAGTGAAATAATCTGCCAATGAAACAAGTGATTGTTCATCAATATTAATACATTATTTACTTAAAACAAGCTCTTATATCTGGCTGAAAAGTTACTTATTAGTTAGTTTTGTTTTAATTCAAGTGCAGTAAGATATTTACACCAGAAACTAGACAAAATTACTTGATAATATTTCGTGTTTTTTGCAGTGTAAGGATTTTAAGGTTTGAGGATGCAACAAAAATGATTTATTTCTCCAAGTTCTGTAGATATTTAAATATAACTTATGGTTCCATCCTGTCATTTTCTACTAAACACAGAGAAAACAATAAAACAAAGAGTTGCAAAGTTTACAGATCCAACGGTGGAGTTATGACAACACCGAGACGAAAATATAAAACAATTTAAACCTGATGCCGATATTAATGCCAATATGCTGTGCACACCAAGTTATAAATTGACAAAATAAAAAGTCAGATGGGTATTTACAGGGAATTTTATAAAAACTGTGATTTTTTTGTTCAATATTTCCTCATTTCTCAGGTTTCCTTCTCAGAATTAAAGCGTCATCTGAAAGAGTCGGATGAATTTAGTGGATTTTAGTTTCTGGAAGCAGAGAAAATAATTTTCCAAAAGGGAAACAGAGATATTTAATGGTTCGATGAAATGTTGATACAAGATTTCATCTAGAATTAGAAATAAACTTCTTTATAAAGTAAATTAACATTTCACTGCATTCGAGTCTCTGGAAAGTTTGAAGACATCAAAGACTCTGAAGGTCGATGAAGTTCTGAAGTTTTCTGCAAAGTTTTGCCTAAAATCACCTCAAATCTTTATTTATGAAGCAGATTTGGCCTTTTTATCCACATGACCAAGAACTGGAGACAGTTTTCAGTTTTTAAATATGGGTGATGCAACCAAAACAAAAACTCTTGTGTCGGTTGCGTCTGACTGATGTTTGGCTGAGTGTCTGTCAGAACGATCGGCCGACGTTCACACACAAACTGCTGTGAATTCAGTCGACTTCCCCATTAAAACCAGCAGCAGATTTATCCTCTGATTCAAAGAGATCCTCACAATTTAAACTGTATTTTATCCAAATGCAGTGCATGATGGGAAAAAGGCACTTTGCACAGCTGATATTTACCTTTTTCCACACATTTATAACCTTCAACCATAATAGTAGAGTTAAAATATGATGAATTTAAACTATGTTGCTACAAGCTAACACAAACAGAAATGAACTATTTGGTGATGCAAACGGTTAAAATAAAGACAAAAACAGTTCTAACAAGGACTGAGAAATTTTTAGATGAAGCAAAAACAAAAAATTAAAACAACTTTTGAGAGACAAGGAGCCTCAAGTACTTAAAGACAGACTGAATGTTTGTCCTAAAGCTGCACAATAAGTCAACATACAATTTTTATCACTTTATTAACTGCAGCTAACAATTATTTTAGTGTTGATAGTGATTATTCTGATGATTAATCAATTATTCTGATGATTAATCGATTATTCTGATGATTAATCGATTATTCTGATGATTAATCGATTATTCTGATGATTAATCGATTCATCAGATAAATCTATTGTCAAATTCTGCAGATTTTTCATTTAACCTCTTAAGCCTTTTTAAACAATATTGGAAAAAACATTAAAAATGCCTAAAATTCAACAACAAAGCATTTATGTAGTGATTATTTGTAGCAAAGAATCTATATGAAACTAAAATCACTTCTAACAACAAGTGAAAATCTCAGCTCTTTCGGCTGGACTAAACATAAACACAGTGAAGGGCGGATTATTTCTTCTATTAACAGATTTTTTTTTTTTTTATTGAATTTGAAGCAGGTGAAGCTAAAACTGCGACTTCAGGAATATATTTTAGATATTTTGTACAATTCTTTTGCATAATAGATTTTTTTAGTTTGTATACTCCAGTTATCAATTAATCAGTTACTAAATTAGTTGACAATTACTTCAGTAATTGATTAATCACAATTAATTGTGTGCAACATGGCAAAACACCTGTGAGATGCTACATTTAGCAAGCTAATATCTTTCCAGTGCCTTGCAGTCAGTCTGAATGCTAATAATATTTCTGACCAGTTAGATTCACAAGGAGATAAAAGTAATAAAGAGATGTGGAAAAAAACTGGCAGAAAAAAAGAAGAGTAAAGGACAGAAACTGAAATATGCAACAATAATTTGAAAAATGAACCTTAAGACTTTTTTTCTTTAACTCAATAATCTGAATTATTGCTGCTAATTTTTCACTGTGTAACTTTAAAAAACAGAATAAAAGGTTTGAAAAAATACCAATAAAATAAATTTGGATCCAGATTTAAAGTTTTATTCTGGATATTTTTTGGCAGTTTACAAGAATCTCAGACGAAATGAGTGACGCTGGCAGCCATGTTGAGTTTTTCCACTCAGACGACCGTCTGAGACGCACTCGGCAGAAAAGTGATGCAACTGCGGGGGCTCTGGTTGTTTTTGGGCATTTTGAAGATGCAGTTTGGTTCATATTTCTGTCTCAATAAGAGAATCAAAGCAATCAAACATTGTCTAAGGTTTGAAGGTGCTACAGCGTTTCTATTTGAACTAAACTGAGAAAAGAAACTAATTGCACTGAGTTTAATTGAGGTTTTTATGTAGGTTAAGCTGCAACATAATTCAAGTTTTCTTAAAGACGCAGTACCTTCCCTGCCAACAAGCAAATGCAAAACATTAATTACACTAAAAAGTTGTTACAAAGAAACAGATTTTTAGATCATATCAAACAGTGGAGGTGATTACGTTCAGAGAAAAATTCTTACCTGGCTCCATCTTGATAACTTTAATAGCTGCCAGCTCTCCATTCTGCTTGTTGCGGGCCTGAAAAGAATCCAAACAGAAATATTATTCACTGTAACCTGAGGCTTATGACAGCAGAGCTCATTGATGTCACTGAGTTTCCTTGTGCAACTGCAGAGTTTAATGTGCAGGTTTGCAGTCCAGATCTGTGGAGTGCAACAAACAGCCCACAACGTCTACTCTGTGGCATTACACACACACGCACACGCACACACACACACACGCGCACACACACACACACACACACGCACGCACGCACGCACACACACACACACACACACACACACACACACACTTATAGCAAGCGCTCATGCATACATATAGTCAAACACATGCATACTATGACCTTTAAAGGTGTGACACAGGGTGGTGTTACTTCTCTTTGCAGGATTGTCACAGCGATAAAAAAAGAAATTTAAATTAAATAATTTTCTCTCTTTTGTTTTGCCAGAAAAATCTTCCGCCAACAGATGTTAATGAACGACAAGAAAAACCTGAACATTGTAGACGAACGAAAAAGAAATAATCAGGAGTAAACGTCCACCAAACAACTTGGATGTTTTTGATGTCAAAAAGTCAGAAATTTATGAGGAAAAAATGACAGTTTTCCTTGAATAAAGACATAAATTTTAGATATTAAAACTAAAGTCAGACATTTTCCCAGAGGTCTTCGAGGAAATACATTTCCAACAGGCTCTGCAACCAGTGGCTCTGTTGGACCTCCCACAATGGGTCCCTGTAACTGAACCAACTGATGTAGAAATAAAAACAAAGGCAGGTTTCTTATTTAACTTTTACAAAAAAATGACAGCAAAAGTATCCTCAATATTATCTTAGATCTATTTTTCTCATCATTATGTTGGAAAGTACAGTCTGTACTGGTTTTGCATAACGTTCCACAAATATCTACATCCTCTTTTTTGTGAAGATTTTATGTTTTAATTAATTTTAAAACCTAAAATTAGAAGCAAACTGGAGGTTCCTCTAGTAATTTTAGATATTGTATTTTTTTCTGCAGGTTGTGTAACATTAGTAGCTTGAGTTTGTTCAGCTGGACTGAAGGTGCAAATGGCTTTTTGGATCATGAAGATTGCTGATTTAGGAGATATTTTCTGCACATTCTTTCACATTGATGTCCCGTGGCATTATATAAATAACTGATTTCATTTGACTGATAAAATAATATGTTATCTTGAAGTTCTGGGGCCACAGAAATAGCTACAGTGGGTCAGATTTGGCCTGAGGGCATCAAGTTTGACACGTGTACTTTATACTCTCAGAGAATATCTCAGATTTATATAATATATTATGGCTTTAATCATTAAAATTATCCTGGTTGTGTTGCAAATTCACAAATTTTCAACATCAAAGAATCATAATGTTTTTTCTTGTAAATAAATGAAATAAATATAGAAATTTCCAAGTTTTTGAGCAGAAATTTTCCCGTTCATGAGCCCTAATACTTCGTTGTCGGGTGTTAGACCTTAAAGTAAATGCCAGACTTGAGGCTTTTCTCTATAAATCAAACCACTGGCTGAAAGAACAACACTGAGAACAATGACAATTTGATGTAGATATGTGTTTTTATGCATTTCACTTGAAATTTTCTAGTACTTCTTTATCTGTTATGAATTTTTAATTCAGTTTACTTGTATCAAAAAGGGTAACGCTCTGTGTACGTTTCATCAGCTAACTGATGAAATATTTAGTTGCACTGTCCCTTTAAAAACAAATAAATAAAAAAAACTTGATTAGAATTTTTGTTTAAATAATGGAGCACCATCGGAATCTGCTACCATCGGAATCTGCTTCCATCGGAATCTGCTACCCACTAATGCCTTTAGGTCAGAGGTGGGAAACTTCAGGCCTCGAGGGCCGGTGTCCTGCAATCTTTAGATGTGTCTCTACTTCAACACATCTGAGTCAAATAATGAGGTCATTAGCAGGACTGTGTACTTCACTGTACTGAGGAGGTGATTCAGTTGTTTAATTGAAGCATGTTGAACCAGGGAGACATCTAAGACTTGCAGAACACCGGCCCTCGAGGACCTGGATTCCCCACCCCTGCTTTAGGTTTTAGGTTGACAGTAAACCTAAAACCAGAACAACAGATATCACAAGAAAAAGAGTTAGACAGTTTAAATTAGCAATGAATTTCCACTTAAAGTGGGTGCATAAAGCAGAAATAACTACACATTTCACACATGGCAGAGCAGCCCTCCCACAACAAGCAAAGGAAACACCGATTCACATTGTAACTCCTTAAATAGAAAACAGTCATCTGCGTACGGAGCCAGCCAGTTAGGGCAGGGCAAGTTGCACAGAGTGAAACGGAAACACAGAGAGGGAGTTTTCAAAACACCACTCATGGCACTCATGGCATTTAAAGCTCACGTTTCTCCAAAGTAACAGACACAGTAAAAGTGTTGAAAAGAGCATAAACATCATCGTCAAAACAAGAAATTCAACCTGAATCAACTGAGCAACTCCAGTCTTCACATTCATTTTGCCACTTGAACCGTAACCTTTACATCATGGTAAAAAACCTTTGTCAGCAGGCTGAGTTAAATTCATTTTATGATGTTATTTATAAAGAGAACGTGGAACATTTCAGAGACTCGGCAGGAGCAGCGGCCAGCTCCGCATGATGAGCTTGATTAGTCGGAAAATTGGCGGCGTTTTGATGCAATGGAAGCTGCAGTTGTTTAGTTGTTTGTCCGCTTTAAGCGTTACTCTGACATTAACATGGAAAGTTGTTGTGGTTTGGTTGCAGTGGGGGGTTCACAATAAACTGCATCAGAAACATTTACATCATTTAACCTTAGCTCAGCTTCAGTGCTGCCTCACTCTTTGGGTTTGATTTGTTTCCCATCAAACTTAAACTGACACAAAATGTTTCTGAAATGAGAGGAGAAACATACAGATTATATACAATCTATTTGGGATAAAACAAGGTTTTATCTCTGTATGTAGCAAAAGAAATAAAATGCCACAACAGCAGACCAACAAAATGAAAAAACTTTTCTGCTTGTTTTAATTCAGGATTTACTGTATTCATGTAATCATTCATGTATTTATTACATGAATGATTCCAAATTATCAGGTGAATAAAATAAAAAAATGAAAGAGATGAAAAACTGGAGGATCACAAATTTATTACCATTGCAATGTATATCACAAAGAGCTGCATGGATTATAAAAATAGTTTCCTAATTATTTAAGCTCAACACTGTGGTAGATTTGGTGACAAATAAATTAAATATATTTCCAAGGTAAAAAAGTGAATAAGAGGAGCTGAAAAGAAGCTGAAACAGGATCTTTCTACTCCAACATCTGTCTAAACAGAAAACCAGACAAAGATTTAAAGAGGAGTGGAAAAAGCAAATTATGTGGATTAGCAGAGCTTTCCAACAACTAGGGGAGTGATAAAAATGGTTTTATATAAGAATTACAATTCTCATTTACTACTATTGCTGTCATGATAGCAAATTTTGCTGGATGATAAATTGTTCCAGAAGTTATTATGATAAACAATAACACTGTAATTTTCAGACCATTTCCAAGTAGTATAATGATAATAATGCAAGAACAATTTATCAAAGATCAATAAACCTTCAATTCTAATGAATATTTAACTGGAAGACATTTTATTGATATATATCCAAAACAAACAAAACAACAGAAACAATAAATGAAATTAATCATGAAGTCTCTGTAAACAAAATGGACAGGCCGGTTTACTATGATTCAAAATCAATATAAAATGTTTCAAGATCGATTTAAAAAAAATTAAACAAATTCAGTCTGTTGGCCCCCATTTTGTAGCTATGAGGAAACTCCTGGCGTCGCCATGGAGACGGTACAGGAACGTAGCCATGTGCAGAAAGCAACAAAACAAAGAAATGAAGACAGAGAGATTCAACTGGTTGAAGGAAAACATTTGCACTCATTTTGGTTTTAACAAATGCAGAGAATGAAGCTACAGCGTAGCTACGGCATAGCTACGGTGAAGCTACAGCGAAGCTACGGCGTAGCTACAGCTATGGTGTAGCTACGGTGAAGCTACAGCGAAGCTACGACGTAGGTACGGCGAAGCCACAGTGAAGCCAGAGCGTAGCTACGGTGAAGCTACAGCGTAGCTATAGTGAAGCTATAGCATAGCTACAACGAAGCTACAGCGTAGCTACAGTGAAGCTACAGCATAGCTAAAGCATAGCTACAGCGTAGCTACGGCGAAGCTACAGAGTAGCTACAGCGAAGCTGTGCAAAGAGTTGTGTGATTGGTCAGACGTTTGTGGTTTTAATCAAAAATGCGCTGGGAGAGCAATGTGGTTATTTTACTTCCACTGGTCTACTTCCTCTATCTGGTTTAGGGATCCTTTATCCACCATGGTGAGGAATTCTGCACATTTTTTACAATTCTTCATTAAATAACTACAAAGACAAATGGCTAAAAACTCCTGGAAATCAAAAATGATAATAGTTTTAAATCAAAAGTTTATTTGGAATCGAATTGAATCATCCCTGTCATCCAGGACATGTTTCTGTGGAAAATCGTCTCCGTTTGGCTATCCAGCTGTTAGCATGTCATGACAGCAACATTCTTCAGTCAGAGGCTTCCCGAGTTTTGCTGCAACACTGACTGGTACTTTAGCTCCTTCCTGTTCACAGCATCATCACTCATAACAACGCTAAATAAATTATCTAAACCATCAAAGAGAAGATTTGCTTCAGCCTCACAACAATCAAATAGCTGAAGCTTTTTAACCTGATAATTTTTAAATCCCAAGAATCACCAGAAATGCGAACAGCAGATATGATCCGATTGTGTATTTTACTGCTTGGGTATGAATAATTTTGGCCTTAGCCGTATATCTGAGCCTCAACAAAAACATCAAACACACAGTGATTCATTATGAAACATAGCTTCACAATTTAAAAAAATCTCATATTTCCAAACTCTTTGGTCCAAGAGCCACTCTATCTGGAAACACTGCAAAAACAAAAGATCTTATCAAGTACTCTCAATCTAGTTTCGAGAGCAAATACCGCAGTGCACTTGAAATAGGACAAAACTAACTTAACCTGTCTGTCACTAGAGGACCCAAATTTGGGTCCTCTAGTGACAGGGGTGTCAAACTCCAGTCCTCAAGGGCCTCTGTCCTGCAACTTTTAGATGTGCCTCTGCTGCACCACACCTGAAAAGAATAATTAGGTCATTAGCAAGGCTCAGGAGAACTGATCTACACAGGGAGGAGGTAATTAAGCCATTTCATTCCACTGTTTTTTACCTGTGGCACATCTAAACACTGCAGGACAGCGGCCCTTGAGGACTGGAGTTTGACACCCCTGTCATTGTGAATGACAACCTGAGACCAATAAAGTAAGACATGGGAGCTTGTTTTAAGTTAACAATATTGATGAAACAGTTCTACTTCCCTTGGCAGATTATTCCACTTAAACATGGGAAAAATGTCTTTTTATAAGTGAAATTATCTAAAAGTGGAACTAGTGCACTATTTTAAGAGCATTTATGTGAAAAACTAGACTGAAAATAGTTGGTAAGATTTTGTGTTTTTGCAGTGAATATCTGCAGAATGTAACTAAGATGTTAGAAATTATCTGGATCAGGAGTTCTCATGTAAAATCACTTCAGTCCATCATATCTCATATGATCAGAGTTGGGCTGAACTTGACAGAAAATGCTTTTTTGTGTGTGAATTTGGAGAAGCTGGAAGTTACGCTGAACCTGAGCATCGATCTGATCTGTGTTTCTGGGAAATTTTAGTCACTTACCATTACAGAGCAGATTGCATGTATATCTGTGCAGAGCTTTGTTGTTGAGCGTTCTTGCACAATAATTCTGATTAAAAGCGAGCCGCACGACGTGTTCAAAGAAGCCAGGTAACTTCTGGGAAGCTGAAAAGCAGTGATGTGTAAACTTTCTGCTCCGTGAGCCAAAATCACAACTTATTTATTTATTCAATTAAAATCCAACATATTTTTATAATAAATTCTTTTATTTTTGCATCCTCAGCATTTTAACTACAAAGGTCAAAAAGGTAGTCTTAAAGTTGTACAATAAAATTATTTTTATTTTATTCCCAGCAACTGACTTGAAAGCCATTAACAGCATGTATCCGATTTAAATTATTGGATGTGATTAAATCTGTTTTGAGTAAAAAGTCGCTGAAGGTTTGTGGCCCCACTGACATTAAATTGAAAGCAACACAAATAATAAAATAAAAACACCTGCTTTGCACCTAAAATTTTCTATTTTCAATTTAAGAAACTTGTCATTGATAGTCTCCTACAGAGGAACCATTCCTAAAATGTGACTATGCGACCACACAAAGCAACTCCTGGGGCCACAAAAGGCCCTCCCGCCACATTTTGGAAACCTCCCACCTTAAAGAGAACCAGCTGGTTGACGATCAATTGTCCCAGAAGTTATTGTGATAAACAATAATATCATTTTTAAGTAATATAATGTAAGAACACATTCTCAAATATGAATAAACTTTAACACTTGAACTGGAAGAATTTTAAATATACAAAATAATCAAACAAAACAACAGAAACAACAAATAAAAGAGAACAAACAAAGAAGCTAGTTGAGACCAAAACACCAAACTGAAGATTTTTATCATCCAGTTTTCGGTGGGAAGTGAGAAACAACAAATCATGCAAATTGAAATGATTGAACTCGTTTCCATTTATCAAGCGATTGATTGACTTATTGGTCCTTGTGACCGGCCTGGAACCCGTTCACTGAGGCAGAACTGCTGAGGTGACACCAGCAGCTACAACGGAAAAAGTGTTGAAATGAAGAAGAGTCAGTGGCAGGCAGACCAAAGAGGTCAAGGAGGGGAAAGACGAGCAGCAAACAAACACAGCAGGTAAATGTCACAGCTGACATTTCCACCAAACGTTTCCAGCCCGCAGCCTGTTTACTCTGCGGGGAGCCGGGCTCCTTCCACTGACCGGTGTGATGATGAAACACCGACATGCTCTGGTTTTTCACTAAAGCTCGCTGAACGACGCCGGTTTTTACGATGGAACAGAAACGCAGACGGAGAATGAGGAAGCGAGTCCCGGCCGCTTCCTTTCACTACTAATCACAAAGATTTGACCCTCTGCGGCAGAAAGGTCACAGGGGACAAAGTGCTGCAAGCACAACCATCACATGAAGTCCACAGGAAATTCAACATAACACGGTGGTGGGTGTGAGTGTGTGAGTGCCACCAACACAACATGAAACTACACATCATGTAACGGGGTACCAGGTTCTAAATGTATTCAAATTACGTCACAGGTGTAAAAAAAAAACTCAGTCTATGCCGTCATTTATATGTGAAATATTTATGTGTGAACAAACTAACAGTGTGTTCACAAGAACACAAACTCCAGTCCGTTTCCGTAGAAAGTCCGGTCCGTTTGGTGAGGTGTGAATGCTAATCGAACTCTGGTCCAAACCTCGGTCTCGGTTCGGTTGAAGTGAACTCTGGTTTGGTTCGAATGCAGGTCTGAACGCCAAGCAGACCAGAGACCAATCTACACAATCATCTGCATTAAAATGTCAGAAGGCATTCGACACGTTTGCACACAGATCAGAAGTGATTGGAACAAAAGCGACTCCAAGACTGAGCCTTGAGGTACACCTTTTTGACCCAAAGACAGGTGGAACTTACACCAACAGGCAGCTTGTTTGATACTTAATAAAAAACAGAGACCACATGCTCTAGATAAGTCGATAAACAAAGAAAGAACAAATCTTTTTGAATCCAAAGCTTTGAAGCACATTGTTAGAAACCTTCAGAGCAGCAGTAGCAGTCTGTGCTGCTTCCTAAAACCTGAGTGAAGAGGCTTTAAAATGTAATTAAATCTAAAAAACTATTTCTCCAGGATATATAATTTAGATTTGAGCCTGTGATTATTCATTTCTCCTTTTAGCAGTGGAAGGACGAATGCAGTTTTACAGCATTTAGAAACTTTGTTTTTGGTGTGAATTCACTCCAGCCTTGTTTGGTCTACTTTACTCCAACTCCAGTAAATGTTCTTTTCTAAAGTCTTTGTTGATGTTTTCTCACCTTGGCATTGGTTACAGTGAAAGTGCATTTAATGAACAGCATCTAGCCGATACTTTCTATCGGAACAGCAGGGGTGTACTTAGTTTTTACTCCATTTCCCTTCATTTTTTAGAACAGCGTAAAACCTAAAAGCACAGAAGTGAAAGGTTTGCTTTCCTCCGCTTTCCTTTTCTGCTGCTATGACTGTTTATAAAACCACACACCCAACTCTCAACCACATTTATCTCTTATCTTCCAGACTTACCCTTATTTTAAATATCAATGAACCCTCAAACTGATCAAGCCTGATCGTTTCGCTCAGCAGTGGGATGATAACGCGCCTCTTCTACCACCCAAGTTCAACGACAGAAATAAAAACTATCGCCACACAGGAGGAATCTCTGCTGGGCAATGTGGCTGAAAAACATATCACGATATAAATGTTTCATATCAGTCGATATCGATAATTATTGATAAGTTTTATGTTTAAAATATATGAAATACTGCCAAGGTGACTTTTCCTGTTTCATCCAGTTTTCGCTCCATGCCGTTGTTTTTTTTTATTTTGAAGCAGTTATGAGGCGCAGCAGGAAAACTTTGAACTGCTGCTGCGCAAGCTGCTGGTTGCTAGGCAACCAGTGAGAGAGTGAGTCAGTTGATTCCACCTACCTAGCTTAGCTAGCAATGAGAAGCTGAGCAGCTAAAGACTTTTCTCTGCTCAGGTCAGTGAAACTATTGCATATTCTATCAGAAGTATCTATTGTGTCTATTGTGATTTATGTTTTCTAAGGGCGGCCATATTTGCAAACTGTCTTCTGAAAAAGCTTAAAACACCCATTTTCTTTCTTTATCATTTCATATTTAACCAGGAAGTTGCTAAAATTGAAGTGACAACTTCAGTTTGCAACGAGTAAATAAATGTCTGTAAGTGGTCTCAGTTGGTGAAACTGATTTTATCTCATTGTAGAACTGCAACTAACAATTTTGTTAGTAATCAATTATTTTGACAATCGGTTAAGAAATTTCCACATTCTGCAGAATTTTTGTAATCAGCTTTCTATAAAATATTAGAAATACAGTAAAAAGATGAAAATAACTTCAACTCAATTCCCTTTTTAAATAGGAAAACATCACATTTTGTTCCCTGAAATGCAGCAGCAGCATTCATTTAATGAATGATTGATCATTTCTTGAAAACAAAGCAGTTTTGGAAGAACAGACTTAGATTTGAAAAGGTTTATTTCTTACCTTAAATGTGAAAAAACCCCATAAATTTTGTAGTTTTTGCAGTATGTTGCTCTTTCAGTAAATGACCTGCATGTTTCTGTTAATGATTAATCAATTACTGAATTAATTGATTAATCTGCTTGATCGTTACAGTCCTAATCCAGACTACGAGTCTCATCCCTGCGATGCAGGATTATTATTCCTCAGTAGAGACACATCTTTTTACCAACGGAGCCAACATTATCAAAGTGAAATGACTCAGGTTCATTTTTAATTGAAATGGTAAAAACTATTTATTTTTATGCAAAATGTTTGAATGAAGCAAGCAAATGTTTTTCTATTTGCTAAATGCCACAATAATATACTTTTAAAAAATTTTCTTTAGCCTCTGAAGCGTCATTCATGGAGCTTCTCAACAGTTTGCTGAAGTTCTGGTCCATTCCTCCGGACAGAACCAGTGAAACTGGGTCAGATCTGAAGCGTCTTTTCAGATCTGCATGACTTTGATCCATTTTGCATCTCTTTGAGGTCTCAGTCCATCTGGAGCAATTTATGTGCAATCTTGAACTTTCTGTCTGGCGTCGTTTGATGTTGATTCAGTACTCGACGTTCTTTCCACATGATGCAATTTATTTTGTGACTTACTCAAGTTACACCCCCACATCATGATGCTACCTCCCCCGTACTTCAGTTAGGCTTACAAATTCACCCCCTTCTACTTCCTCCAAATGCAGCTACTGTCATTTTGCCCAAATGCTCCAGAACACAGAACACGTCTCCATGAATTAGGCTGTTTGAACTAATTTGGGTTTCTATGTTGATTTGGAAAAGTGATCTTCCTGTTGGAGTTTCAACACATGTTGGCACAAGAAAGAATAAATTACATCCCCACAGCATACATATATATATATATATATATATATATATATATATATATATATATATATATATATATATATATATATATATATATATATATATATATATATATATATAGTGAGCAGTGCTACTGTCTGGAGGTTCTTCAGTCAAATCAGCGCCGTTTTCTAGCAGAAGGCAGGAGATTAAACAGTCCAGGGGAAACCTCACGGTGCTCTCTTTCATCAAGCATCTGTCTTTGAAAACACAGTCTGAAAAGTGGAGTAAGACCCCAACAACTTTCTCACCAGGTCTCACCACACAGTGTCGTCTTCCTGTCAGTCATGCTGCAGTTACTGTATCAAGATGTGATGCATCAGGATGCAGAGGGGGATTCTTGCTCGCCTCAGCCTCTTGAGGAAGCGCTTCCTCTGCTGAGGTTTTTTCAAACCAACCTTTGCACCTTTTTCACCACCTGCACTCCAACACCATAATACAATCCAGAATACAAATCTATATGTTTTTTAAGCTTTCCTGTCCTAACGATCAGTTATTTCTGTTGAGTCATTAATCACATTTTAAATGAAAACTATATAAATCAACAAAATGAGCAACATTTTCATTTTTACTGCTAAATGTTTGAATAAATGGCCAAGTGACCTCTTGTTTGAAAAGATTGGAATCCAGTTAAATGGAACTAAAAATCTCTGTTTCTAACTTTAACTATGCTTCGTTGAACAGGCTATGATAGGCCTATGTCCTATACAAATCATCTTCATTGTATTTTTTGCACAAAATCATTCTTCAATAAAGAGATTTCAGCCTGCTATTTTGAGTTGTTTTAGGGCCTCTGTCGCTTTAAATCCAAAAAAGCCGCTGATGGCCACGCCCCTCCAACCCATGACAATGGCTGTAAACAGATGCACAACTATACAACCATACATCTTTGAAAAGCAGAAGTGGAGCCTCCTGCACAACTAACACAAATGCAGCAAGTGGTTTCTGGATGGCAAGTCAACAAATAAATGCTCGTCTTTTCCAGCAGCCATTGTACAGCGCACACAGTGGTAAAACCAGCTGACCAAACGCCCTGGAACCCAGATGTGGTTGCTGGGTAACGGGCTGGGTTCTGCTGGGATTGCTAGGTAACGGGTACAACTGCTGAGTTGTAACGTTACATTCCGGTAAACTTTTATATGTGATAAATGATGCGACTCATTTTCCAGACACAAAAAACATTAAATTATTGCCAAAAACCAGCCGGGTGTTTTCTTACAAGCAGCTGAAACACAAATGATGTACAAAAACACACAAAATGTGAATTTTGCACCATAAGTGCCCTTTCAAAACCTGATATTTTACTGTATGGTATTCTTCTCATGGTGATTCATAAAAAAAGAAGGAGGGGAAGGAACACGCGCACACACACACACACACACACACACACACACACACACACACACACACACACACACACACGCACGCACACACACACACACACACACACACACCCAACACAGATGCCAGTTATGGCTATTGGCAGCATTTGTCTGCAATTTGTTTGAAGTTCTCAGCATCAAAAGTTGTCTCTCTTCCTCTTTTTGGGTTAAAGATAAATCCAAACCAAAAAAATTCAAGAAAGTCTTATTGTGAACACACACACACACACACACACACACACACACACATGCACACACATGAACACACATGCACCAGACCGCACTGTTTCAGCAGAAACCTGACACGGTTATTGTGTCTCTCAGGCAGATCTTCTTGTGTTGCTTTCTGCTCCTGTGTCTCACTTCTTCATTTTGCTTCTGAGGTCGTGCATACACCAGGTGCAGGCTGCAGCCGCTGCACGGCTCTGCGCCTGAAACTACAGCCTGCAGCGCCTTGTAGAGCAGCTTAGTAGAACAAGCCACATCAGATAAGGAGAGTCAGGTCGTTTCTGTAAGAGGAAGATCCTGACATGGCAAGATGTGAAGCTGCGCTCTGTCAAATCTGAGTCAGTTCCCAAAAGGCGGCAGGTTGGGCCGTGATTCAACGGACCGATGTTTCATACGGCGAAAATCACTTCGTCTCTCCTTCAAAGCAGCCAGGTTTACTTACTTTAAAGCAATACTGGTTCACTTAGAACTTTATCGCAATAATTTGTGGTGCTATTGAGGTAAAAATGATGACAAACGATTTATTCCTGGTTTTTAGGCACAGCATTATGTTGCTACAAACAGTATTCTTGAAGAACATTCCTTTTTGAAATCAGCTTCTTCAGGACACAACTTACTTAAGGAAGTTATTTATATCACTAAATGAACTGCATTCATCATATTTTCCAATCTACTGATATTTATTCATGGATAAATATCAGTGGAACAAAGTGGAAAAAATAGTAAAAAAAAATAAAAATAGTAAAAATAACTTCATCATTATTTGTAATTTATCAAGACAAAAATATATTAAAGTTCTTAACATGATAAGAAGTTTGTCACAGTAAATGATAAACGATGCGATAAATGCCCAGCACAGTTCTTCTTCTGTTGTTGTTTAGTAGCATTGCTTCCTCCACACTGACCCCTACTGTTCAGAAAGCATCCTGCAGCGATGACATTGGCTGTAGACATCGATGTGGTCGTTCAGTTCAAATCAGTTCATTAGATTACTACTAATTTAGTAATCTACTAATAGTTAACTGAAATATAAGGCCTACAAAAAAAGCAATTTGATGATAAAACAACATATTCCGAGCAGCAATTAAGCCAAAACTGCACAAAAAACATACAGATTTTTCATTTAAGATAAAAACATGGGGTTTAGCCATAGCTCCTCAAGTAGCTTCACCTGTTATTGCATTGTAGGTAATAAAATGTTTATTTTCTTATTTTTAAAAAAAAGTATTTGTTTATTTTGCATCTTTTAATATATTTCTAATATCGTATAAAAAGGCTTAAGTGGATAAATGAAAAATCTGTAGAATGTGGTATTTTAAAAACAATTAATTGATCATCAGAATAATTCGTAGATTAACTGATTTCTAAAATAATCGTTAATTACAGCCTTAGTTCAATTCAGCTTACAGATAATGGCAATATTCCCAAGATTTAGGAACAACAACCCTGAAATACACAAATGGTACCATGCAGGTTCAACATAAACAGATTTTTATTGATGGATCAAATTTGTCTAATCCTGATACTGAAGATTGCACTAAATTGGTACCAAAATGGTTTTCAGCTTGGTAAATCAATAAATTATTCAACTTACATCAAGTTTAATTGTATAGCACATTAATTTTAAAGTGTTTTACGCCATGAAAGCATAAAACAGTAACCAACCATAAATCAAGCAAAAAATGTTACATTTTGTCCAATCATCAGGCAAATATGTTGATCAATCTTCCAGTAAATCAGAAGCAAATCTAAACAGGTGGGTTTTTAGCCTTGATTTCAACATTTTTCTGGAAGTTTAATAATCTTAATAACTTCAATAAACCAGTGGCATGTTGTGTTGTTGCTCATTTTAACATAAAAATGGCTGAGAACGTGCAACTGTCAACAATCCTGACATTTTAAAATCCTGTTTACACTAAATAATGGGCGGAGCTTTGTGTAAATGGGCGGAGCTTTGTATGAGCAGGCGTTTCCCAGAGGATTTCTCAAACATGCAAGAGAGAGTTAAAGCAACACTCCAGGTATGTTTCTGAAGAAAGGAATAACAGGAGGTGTAAAGCTCATGATATATAGCTCAAAAAAGTCAATTTCACATTTTATCTCTGCTTTAAATCAACATTAGACTCTAATCTTCACCTCTCAACAGGAACTCTGTGTTTTATTCTCCAGAGATAATTCCTAAAGATTTTCTGTCCTGAAGACGTAACAATGTGACAGAGAGAAAGAGAGAAAACACAAAGAGACAAGGCAGGTCACAACCCGGCTGGTGTTTTCATTGGCTGCATCGCTAATCTGGAAATCTAATCTGAACAAGTAAGGTAGCCAAGCATCTCCTTCTATTGAAGCAAAGCTAAAATTAGCTCAGTAGACTCCTGATCCTGTTTCAAAGATACTGACTGCTCATACATACTCCACACCTTGCATACCTGAGCTGTCTCGAGGAGATAACTACAATAAAACGTAAAAATAGACGACCTGCTGCTATAAAAGGTGCACTGCAAAACCTCAAAATCTAAAGTATTTTCGGTCTGGTTTCTAGTAGAAATATCCTAACCCATTTTAAACAAGATAAAACTAACTTACAGTAACTTCACAGCAAAAGTAAATAATTCCTTAATATTGACAAAAAAGCACTAGTTTCACTGGCCGATTATTACATTTATTTCACGTTCAATGGCCACTACACCGTTGCCTAGCAACCGCTGTCCAGTCCAGGCCGTCTCCTAGCAACCATATCCTAGTTCTCATCAGATTTTTTCACTAGTATTGAAGATATTTAACACATAGGAGCTTGTGCTAAGTAAATAAATCCTTAGTATTGATGAAAAAGTTCCATTGGCAGATTATTATACTGGTAACCAGATATTTCTCCCATTTTTCAAGTGAAATAATCTGCCTCTTTTCCCCCCCCCAACATTAGCTTGAATTAGTTTTGTCTTAATTCAAGCTAAGCTATTTCCAGTTGAAGACTAGATAAAAACACTTGGTAATATTTTGTGTTTTTGCAGTGTGATAGATATCCTTGGTGAATTAACGTAACATAAAACATAAATCTATAAAGTATAAGTTAATCTGGACTCGATTCATCCCCCAGTGTGGGATCAGATTACAGAAACTGCACATGAACTGTGACGCTGTACAACTAGTTTAGCAGGTTTATACAGTGCAGAGAGACAGACACGTAGAGGAAGCTTTATGTGGTCAGAGCGTTTTCCAGCCAGAGAAATGTTGACTGGGTGCATACCATAAACTCCAGTTCCTCCAGTCAGTCAGCAGAAAACCCCACTTATCACCAGGTCTGGTATTTTTACTGGCAGGTACTCTGCTGAAAAACTAAAACAAGTTTTCATAACTTTATTTTTAAACAGTCAACATTTTGTATTTTATTTATTTTACTTTTTCCTGTTCTAGATTAAAACCGAGTATAACAGTGAGTAGGCCAGGTGAGCTGGGTAATTAGTAGGTTAATAGGCTTTGGCAGCCAGCCTGCAGCCTTAATGGTTTCAACTTTATGAAAGTGGCTGGGTTTCCATAAGCTGTTGTAGCAGAGTTTGTTATTTTGTCATTCATGGCAGCGATTCACTTTACTTGAACCTAAAAGTGAGAAAATAAATGAGATTTAGTGGATCTTCGTGTCACTTTTGAAGCTGTCTTCTCCAGAACAGTGTGTGTACACAGAGATCAATGGTGTGGATTCACAGTGACCCGCTGCATCACGACCTGGTGCTTTACTTCACTGTAATGTCACCGTTTTTTTTTTCTTTCATAATAAAGAATCGACTGACCATCTGGTAGTTAAACTTTAATGCTCTCAGTGTTTGAATCCCAGCCCATTGACATATAGGCACTAGCAAGGATAAGCAGGTATAGACCATGATCTCAGAATCCATTCACACCAGTTCAGTCTGCTTGAATCCAACTCCAGTCCATGTGTCTAGTCAAAGCCTGGTTTGTTTGTGGAGGAGTGAATGAGTAATTGACCAAAAAAAGCAAACTCTGATCCACCAAGTCGTATGAGAACGCCAAGACCACTCCAAAAGCAGGAAGTGGACTGCAGCCCACAGCATTCTGGGTACATGCAACCACAACAGATGAGCTAGTCTAACGCTAGCTGGAGAAATTAGTCGTGTTTTTACCAAAGACAAAAGAGAATCCTCCAACTGCTAAAATCTGACGCTACTCCATTTTTGTTTAGATTTCATGAGGAATAAAGTTGCTCTCAGTGTCTTCAGAGGTTTCTGTGTCATTCCCTTCAGTGGTTCTTCATGCAGCGCCCCCACAGGCCAGGAGGGGAACAGGTAGCTCAAAGGGTTTGGCTGGTTTGACTCGGCATCAGTGTGAAAGAGATTCTACTTGAACCCAGGTAGAACTGAGTCTACCGGACCATCAGGTGTGAAAACAAACGAAGAGAACCCAAGTGGTCAGGTTAATCCCACTGTGATGTAATTTCCAATCACCCCACAGTGAGTGAACCATCTCCACGGCAAACTGAGATTAAGACGTCATTATTGCGTCATTGCTGCAGCGGGGCGTGTGTAGGCGGGGGTCAGACGATGTGACAGCTGTGACGCCAACGGTGGAATCTGACTAGTTGGCTGCCTGGTTCAGGTTCAGATCAAACCGTAGGAAAGCAGTGGGGGAGTGATAACTTTCTTTGACATCACTCTTTCTGTCACTATAGAAACAAATGAGCGCAAAGATGGATAACCTCTTAAAACGACATTACAAACTGAATCTGACAGCACTGAGTTGAAACGCATCCAGCTGAATCTGACTTTAAACGACGAGACGCATCTGACATAAAACCTGAACTGAAAACATCAAAATGGAGGCAGAAGGATCCGTCTAACGGTGATGAGCACCAAGCTGCTCTAACAACACTTCTTACATTTCTGATGCTTTTATAAACTTCAATACCAAATTAATCACATGCACAATATTTCTACATGTTCATTTGTATGCAACATATGAGAAAGAAAAAAAGTAAGAAGTGAGTATTTGGTAGGGCCAGTATTTGGTAACGTGGTCATTTCAATTAATTCATGACATTTAAATTAGTTAAACATTTTAGTGCGTTTTTTGCGTGTTATTTTTAAAAACAAAGGTTCCAGGGGGAACTTTCGTATGTGTCCGTTTCCGGTACGCCCATAAATCTGACGCTAACGGTGATGAACGACAAAGCCTCTGCTTTTGCTTCAAAACGATCTGATTGGACCCTGGAAAAGACTGTTGTGTTCAAGTTGTGCTAACGGGAGTTAGCCTATCAGCAGAGCTGTTCAAGCCTAAAATAACATCTCAATGCTAAACATGTTGCTAATGCTAACGCCCACAGCCCACTTTTCTAAAGAAGCTCCATGAATGGTCAGTTTCTGACACTAAAGCTGAACTTTTCTCCAGTAACCTGAAGATTAAAAACAATAAAATCTTTATTATTGAGCTCATAAGTCTATTTATTCAATAATTTAGCAACAAAAAGGTTTTTTATTGAAAATATTGCTTATTTTGTAAATACTGTTTCTGATTAAATTGTATATTATTAATTACAGATCCTGAAATTAATCTGATTAAAATATTTAACTGAGTTCTACCATTAGTAATATCATAATTATACATTTCTGGAACTGTTTACGTCCAGATTTACTGTTTGGCGTCTCCTGATGCAGCATCATGTCGGATAAAATGCGACATGACCGTTCTGACTGCAGACGCTTTAAAAAACTATTGGTTATGCTTTATATTTAGTTTTCTATATGGAGGTGGCACAAATCAGATATTTTTTGATGTAAAGATCAGAACTATTTGTAATTAATTGCGATTAATTAATTAGAAACCCTGAAACTAACTTGATTTAAAGTTATAGTCAAGTCCCACTGCTAGTATTGAGTAATACGCAGGACATGAATGTATTAGCCAAAGTTTCAAACTGAATTGTAATTTACCTCTTATTAAAGTTATACTGAAGATAGTTCATGTATTGTCATACAAGATAAATTTGTCATCATTTGCAACCATAGCTGGTTAACATGCACATGAATAAGCAAACACTCATGTAGTTTCTCACCAGTTCGGATGATGCAGAAGTGTTGCATTTCCAGTGTGAGCTAAGCTACACAGTGTGAAACGGTAGAAAACACGTGCAGTCCCAGTGTGCTCTGTCGCATGGATGAGTTTTTCTTTTTTCCTTTGTGTCAAAGTGAAGGATGGCCAAAAAGGCAAATCTCACTTTACAGAACAGAACAAGGTCACCTAATCTGTTTGAGAGGAAGTCAGTTCGCTCTACAGAGAAGCAGCTTTGCATCTGCTTTGTTAAAGTCAGTTTATTTGCAGAACATGGAGAAAAACCGCCTGACATTTAACTAACAGATGAGACTAAAACCCTGGAGGCCACACTCACTCAACAGAACTTACAGGTATTTATAATCAAACGTATTGAAAGCTAAAAAGAAAACTAATATAACACAGCTTGAACCTTTTCTCCTGTCATATTTAGAAACAGGCTGTAGTCGCCTTTCTTTACAGGCATATCTTTGGGCAACACAAAGATAGATTAAAACAATCAGCTGTTCCACACAAATGATCAGGGATTACCAAACTGCTCGGCCTGTAACCTAAAAATACATGATTATTCCTTATTCACTTATTTAAAGGATATATTACTTAATGAGACATTTAGGCATAGTTCACACTAGTCGGATATTTGAGGAAAACATTTTTATGTGTCTCTTCATCCACACTAAAACTAATATCAACAAAACTCCGACCAAAGTGCAGATTTTAGAAAACTTTGTATTTTGTTTGCGTGTTTACGTGGGGAAACGGAGATTTACGGCCCTGCGCCATGTTGCATTCCTAACCGAAAGTCATGGTTGCTTTGAGGCAACAAAGATAGAAAAAAATGTGATTTTTAAATTACTTTCCAGCTTTGAAAAAAACAGAATGGAAAATTCTGACATATTAATGTTGGTAAAGTTTAGATTTGTTGGTTTTCTGGGACCAAAATATAGCACTGAATTATCAGAAACAAACTTTAGACATATTTGCAGATCACAGCAGCAGCTAACGTCTGCATCAGTAGCTGGTTTTGCCTGCAGCTCTCAGGATATTGACCTACTGCATGACTTCATTAACACAGATGGTACATTTGGACACAAACACTCTGAAAGCAGATTTAGACCTAAAAACAGCAGCAGACTGAAGTGTAAATGCATCTGACAGGAGGATGAAGCATCACCTTTACTGAAGGGTTTCCTTCATCACACTGAAGTGAGAGAAGGAAGTTTCAGAAAAACTGACTTCAAGATTAGCTCCAAATTCCTGTTTCTACTGTCCAAACTGCAAAAACACAAAATATTACCAAGTATCTTACCTAGGTTCTTAAAACACTTGAATTAAGACTAATCTAACTTAAAAGTTACTTTTCAGCTGTTGGAATTAGGAATTATTGACTTAAAACAAGCAACATATTGCTGAAAAGTTACTCATAAGATAGTTGTTTTATTTCCAGTTTCTTACGATGTATTACTGAAAACTAGACCAAAAGTCTTGGTAACATTTGTGGTTTTGCAGTGCAAATCAGTCTTCAGGAGAAACCCCTGAAGATTAGAACCAAATCTGAGGAACAAAATCCAACCAGCTGTTTCAATCCCACCAATGTTTGACCAGAAGAGAATAAAAACATCAACATGTGTGGAACAGACGGTTGAAAACAGGGAAACAGTTTTCAGGCGATTGTGATGCAGATGTGCTGCTGTGATACCAGAGAATGTGTTAAAGGGAACTAATTATGCAAAATTCATATTTTGCACATTTTTGTACTTCCATTTGTGTCTCAACTGCTTCTAAAAACAGCCCAAAGTTGATAGTTCCCATAAGTCTGAACCGTAAGAGATCTGTGCCATCTTAGTAGGCAAAGTATGGCAGAGCCATGGCTTCCAGAGCAACAACAAGAAAATATGTGAACAATCTTAACCGATGCGCAAGAGACAGATACATGAACAAAATGGCTGCTGTCGGGATGAGACGAAGAAGGAAAATAAGTCAGACGATGTGGACTCGCTGCCTCCGATCTCACACTGTGACACAGTTAGACACCAGTGAACAGGAAGAGCCTCACCTGAAATCTAAACATGCATACAATCAGCGTTTAAATGGATTTGGAAAGGACCAACTTGTTATTCATGCTTTTTGAGTGAGTAACAAGTGTCCATCTTAGCTAGAAGCTAAGAGCTAAATTAGCGAAGATAATTTTGGTAGTTCAGCAGCAATACAGTAAATATCACTGATATTTATCAGAGGTGAGTGGAGAACTCAGAAACTGTTATCAAGTAATAGTCATAAGGCACTTCTGTTGTTTATAAGTTAGATGGGAACGAGGTGGTTAGTCCACTGTTGTCATAGCAACTGCCTACCAAAATGGCTGTCGGTCACGAAGTTCACGGAAATGCGACGTCACACGAGAACTATTTTTATAAGTTCATGTATTTTGGTGTCTGGAAAATGAGCCTCTTTCCAGGCACCAAAATACTGGACCTGCAGCAGAAACCAGGGAATGAAACAATGGAAATAAAAGATGACAAAAGTTAATTATGCAAACTTAACAACAAATATCTGCATTTACTTCACTTCTCAGCTTCTCTGCAACAGGATTTTGGGAGCCAACAAAGTAGGGTTGAAACAATTAATCCGATTAATCGTGATTAAATGATTATTGAAATAATCGCCAACTAAATAAGCAACCAATTAATCGTTGACTGGAGAACACAGACTCAGAAATGGGCCATCAGCTGAAGGAACAACACACTCAGAGCAGAAATTAAGCCAAAACTTTACAAAAAAAATATTTTGCATTTAAAATAAGAAAAAAAACAACAACCGCTGTCTCTTCGGGTGACAGAGTTTTAGCTTTAAATTTTATTTTAAAAAATCTCCTATCAGAAGCTTTTTCTATGTGATTATGAATCAGAAACATAACCACCAGATCAGCCCTGCAGTCAGTCCAGCAGAAAGTTCAACTTTTCACATTTGTTAGAAGAATTTCTTAGCTGCAGACAGCAAAGAAATGCTATTGTTGCACTTTAGCCAATAAAATGTTTATTTTCTTTAATTGTTGATTTATTTGCATTTTTCAACTGCTGCAAATAAATCGTCAGAATATTAATTACTAAAATAATAGTTAGTTGCAGCCCGACAACAAGATAAGAATGTTTTTACCGACTGAGACCGCTTAAAGAAATGTTTCTACTCATTCAAACATTCTCATGTTAACTCCGTGGTTAAAAATAAATAAATAAAGACGCGGAACGTGTTGAGCTTTTTCAGAGGAACGCTTACAAACATGGCCGCCTCTTCAAGCTGCTTGTGCCACTTCCAAGCTGGCCACGCTCTGCAGAGCGCCTAACGAAGCCGCCGAGGTGATTTGGTTGTTCACGCTTCGCTCTAACGCTCCGACCTGGAAGTTTAAAAACCTCCAGGATGAAGGAGCAACTTCTGCCCAGTCCGCAGCCTGGACCGCTACGTTCATCACCCCAAGAAGGCAAGAAGACGACGACATCAAAACCAACCGCACTGCAAAAACACAACAGCTTAACAAGTATTTCCAGTACAAATATCTTGAAATAAGACAAAACTAACTTACAAGTAACTTTTTAGCAAGAAATAGAAGCTTGCTTTAATTCAGTAACTCCTTGATATTGATTTTTAAAAGGTACTAGATGGCAGATTATTTCTCTTATAATGAGAATGTTTTTACTTCTGATAGTTTTGTCTTAATTCAAATGTACTAGAATATTTGCACTAGAAACTAAACAAAAATTACTTGGTAAGATGTGTTTTTACAGTGTAAGGTCCAGACTGTCCCAACATGACCAGCAGATGTTCCAGGACAAATCCAGCTTATAATCTATTCCCTAATTTACTGGACCAACATCTCCACAGACTTGAGCATCAGCTGAACATCTGCAGGACAGAAACCAGCATCATGTTCATTTGGTAGATTTAGTCGCTTAGTTTTGATACAAACCGTTCAGCAGTAGGAGGGATTTCTGGTAAGTGCCAAATTAAACCAACAAGCCACAGAGTGACAGATGGCAGGATAAATTTAAGAGAGGACAGAAATACGCAGCTGCAGTTAAAGATCCAACTTTAATAATAGGAAGTGCTTGAGAGAAACTTTAACAAAACTGAATCATTTAAAATCTCATCTGAGAAGAAAAGGCTTTAAGCAAAAGTTTAAACCTTTATTTTATGAAACTGAATGTTTCAAAAGTGATTCGAAGAGAAAAAATGTATCCATTCTTATTACAATACACAATGAAGAACCGCAGCTTTGAGTGGATTGTGTTTTTTATATATATTTCTTCATAAATACTTTCACTTCACATCAAACCACTTCCTCTGGCAGCTGCACTGAACTTATGATAGTGATGAACCAGTTCAGCTTCATGAGCAGCTCACAGAGGAGCTCAATATTAAAAATAAGAACTAAAACCCAGCAGGCTGCTGTTCTGGATGAACGGAGAAACGCTTCAGTGGAGGCGACCCAAACCAGCGCCGAATGGCCAAACTTCACCCACACCGCAAAAACTGAATCTGAACCAGCACTTCTGGTGCAAATGTCTTCACACACGAACTAAAACAAATCTGACACATTTAACTTTTCAACATGTTATAGGAGTTTAAGTCAATAATTCCTTAGAATTGTTGAAAAGGTTCTAGTTCCACTGGCAGATTGTCTTCTCTCATGGGAAAAATATTATTGGAACAAGAACTTTTTTATCAATATTACAGAATTTTGATCCTATATCTTGCTAAAAAGTTAGTTTTGTCTTATGTCAAGTGTACTCAGATATTTAAACTAGAAACTATAGAAAAACACTTGCTTAAATTCTGTGTTTGCAGTGTTAAACTGAATATTTATGATTTAAAACTTGGTGAAAATGTCTCACGAAGCGTTTAGGTGGAGTTTTTTCTGATTTTTGGCAGCCATGTTGTCAAGCAGCAGCCCAGGACTCTGACCTTGTAGACTTCTCCGTAGGTTCCCCCTCCGACTCGCAGCAGAATCTCGAAGTCGTCCTGAGGGTTCTTGGTGGAGATATCCAGAGCGGCCCTCTGATGGAAATCCATTCTGATGTGCTGAGACATTAATAATCCCCCTTAAGGCATGTCAGAGCTGCCTCTCACACACTCGCCGTCATCCACATCAGAGGAGGTAAGCTGCTGAGTCTGACTCGTTTTGGGCTCAACCGCTGCCGCGCGCACACACACCTTCCTGTTTGTTTCTCAGCCTGCAGCAGCAGCAGCAGATCCTCTGTGACTCCCTCCCTCCGCCTATCACACCTTCCTCTGTTCTCTAAAGCATTTCTGCTGCTCATTTGCATAATCCCATGTTGCTTCCTGTTCAGCGTGTGTGATACATACTGGCTGTCAGAGCAAAACGTTAGCAGAGCTCACTCTGGATTAGCTTGCAGCTAAATCATCAGAGTTTAGAGAAACACATGAGAACACGCCATGAACACGTCTGGGTTTTTGCACGTGTGGCGTGAAAATGATTAACTGCAGTTTGGGGTTTTTTCAGTGCAAGTTTCAGTCTGAGCTTTACACCCACTGAACTGTGTGTGTGTGTGTGTGTGTGTGTGTGTGTGTGTGTGTGTGTGTGTGTGTGTGTGTGTGTGTGTGTGTGTGTGAGTTTGTTTGTAATACCTTGTGGGGACCAGTCGCTCCTCGTGGGGACCAGTTAGTCAGAGTTAGGGCTAAGGTATGAATTGAGTTTTGGTTGGTTAGGGCTAGGGTTAGGTATGTGATGGTTAGGGTTAGGAAAAGGGTAAAGGTAAGGGTTAGGCTGTAGAAATGAGTAGAAATGAATGGAAGTCAATGGAAAGTCCCCACAAAGATAGCAACACAAACATGTGTGAGTGTGTGTGTGTGTGTGTGTGTGTGTGTGTGTGTGTGTGTGTGTGTGTGTGTGTGTGTGTGTGTGTGTGTGTGTGTGAGCTGCAGCGCTGCAGAAAGAGTCACTCATGCTTGGAGCTCCCTTTTCTGCTTCCTGTTCATATCCTGTTCAAACGAGGGGCACCCATTACATGCTGTTAACAAGTAAAAATTACTTTAACGTCATCTTGATCAAAAATTTGTTTCATTGTGTGAATATTTTTTATTGTACAGTTTAAAAAATATTTTGTGTTACATTTTTAATACAACTTGAGTTTGTCTCTAAAAAAATAAAGTTAATTTGAATAAAACTGTCTCGACTGGAAGGACTGAGTTTGATGCACTGTAAAAACACAAAATCTTGCCAAGTATTTTTGGTCTAGTTTGTAGTGCAAATATATCAGAACATTTTAAATAAACCAAAACAAACTTACAAGTAACTTTTTAGGAAACTTGATTTAAGTCAATAATATCTTAATATTGATAGAATAGTTCTAGGTCCACTGGCAGATCATTTCACTTAAGACATTTTTCCCATATTATAATGTCAATTTATTTCTGTAGCACATAAAAACAACAGATATTGACCAAACTGCTGCACAATTAAATGTAATAAAGCACATTATCCAACCCTACATCATTGAAAAGTTGATGTGAAACCAACAGGGATGCAGCAAGGGCTTTCAGGATGGTAAGTCAACAACAAAACACTTGTCTCTTCCAGCAGCCATTGTACAGCGCTTACAGCGAGAAAACCAGCTGACCAAATGTGCTGGAGCTCAGCCTAGGTTGCTCGGTAACGGGCTGGGCTTCTCTGGGGTTGCTAGGCAACGGGCTGGGCTTCTCTGGAGTTGCTCGGTAACGAGTGGGGCTTCACTAGGGTTGCTAGGTAACGGGCTAGGCTTCACTGGGGTTGCTAGGTAACGGGCTGGGCTTCTCTGGAGTTGCTCGGTAACGAGTGGGGCTTCACTAGGGTTGCTAGGTAACGGGCTGGGCTTCACTGGGGTTGCTAGGTAATGGGCTGGGCTTCACTAGGGTTGCTAGGTAATGGGCTGGGCTTCTCTGGGGTTGCTAGGTAACAGGCAGTGCCTGCTGATTTGCGACTTTACATTCCAAAGGTTTTTGAAACGCCTCATATTCCACACACTACACAGCAAATTCAAAAGTGTTAAATGTTTTGGTGTTAGTAGACTTTGTGCAAAAGCAGAGTTAATTTTACTCTAATAATGTCACTTTCTGTTTATGTAAGTCTGGGGTGTATATTATTAGTAGTTAAACTCCAGCGTTAAAACAAAGTGTTTCCGTATCAAATCTAGAGGTGTTAAAATAGAATCAATAACTCTTGACCTCTGAACTCTGAACTCCACCAGCGGCTCTAACACTGAAGGAGTTCATTCACTGCCTCCGCCCCAGAATCACAGATTCCCACCGAAGCGAAGCGACAGAAGCCAAGTCATTTCATATTTACTCCCCACATGTCTGAGTTGTTTACTGCGCTTGGTTAGTTATTTTTTTTCTGAGATGGTTTATAACTATTATTTTGAGTTGAGCTCAACCTGTATGACAGACGGCTCGGTGTTAGCATATGTAGCTTAGCATGCCGAATGTTAGTGGAGTATAAATGTTGGAAAAATATCGAGCCGGTGAAGATTTAATCAAATTATTGGCTAACTTGAACAGATCCGTAATAATCTGGAGTATGTTTTTCATTATATTGAACGTTTACATGCATATTGGTCAGATTTATCAACCTTTCTGATCGATTTTTTTTCCTTTGAAAAAATGTAAAAGGCTTTTTCACGTTGAGAGCATTATTCCCGCTGTTGTGTCTTCTTATACACGTTTTGCAGCATGTTTTAATCCTTTTATTGCCTTTTTGTATATATTAGAACCAGTCTGGTTGAGGTTGAATCTCCAGCCTAACCTCCTCCTCCTGATCCCTCCATGGATTCTTCGAAGATTCAAGCTCCAGAAATGATTATGTAAGTGTTAATATATGAAACTCCACATTTCTGTAATGGAGGCTTGTTGTTAGAGTTGTAGTAAAAATGTATTCCTTCGCTCCATTCCTCGTTGTTCTGTTTTTTGTTTGTTATGATCCAGAGTCCGACACTGGCTGTCCTACTCAGACTGAAGACTGTCCGATGCAGAAGAGGAGCATGTTGGTGTCTCCGGCCAAACGTCACGAACAGCCCAACAACCTGAAGACAATCTGTTTGTGATGGACATCTCTCTGGGGGAGTGCAGAGAGGATCTGTCTCTTATCAACAGAAACAGAAACTGGATAAGAAACGATGGATCTGATTATCAGGTTGGTCTGTTATGTACTGTACATATCTGGCAATCTACCTGTTAAAAGAAAATTTACTCTATCAAATACACTACATGCATTGATACAGGCTTTACTTTCTCCACCTTGTACTTTGAACAATTTCATGCATATTGTATTGAAGAAAAATGTATTAAGCATACTGCATTTTGTATTGCCCAGCTGATATGTTAGACCTTTTAAAAAGCGATATGTGAATGAAAGCGACATATGAAACATGCACATTATTCCATGTTGTAATATGTTTTGTAATTATGGTGCACATTTTGAAATAAATGCATTTGAGAAAATCATTGCCTCTTTATTAAATGTTTATTTTCCAAGGAATTTTTAAAAGTTCAACACAATAAAGTATCTATTTAATATTAATTACAAATAACTCTTAAGAAGTTAAAGAAGTACTCTGTGAGAGTTAATATTAAGATCTAACACTGAATTAGTGTTAGTAAGTGTTAAATGATTAACTCCAGCAGATTTGATATTTGACACTTTATTAGAGTTAAGGTACCAACTCTCCAAAAAGAGTTAAATTAACACTTTCTGGTGTGGACCCATATAGACACTTTAAAAGTGTTGAAATCAAATCTGACAGTGTTAATCTGGGCCTCCTGGATTTGCTGTATAAAAATATTAACTTATTGCCAAAAATATTGCTGGTGGTTTTTTTTTTTTTTTTTTTTTTTTTTTTTTAGTGCTTGGGGTGTAATTAGATGCAGTAGAGACTCAAATGGAAGTACAAATATGAGCAAAATGTGAATTTTGCATAATGTGTCCCCTTTATGAGTTCGTGCCTTGGAAACATACAGAAGGGAGGAAGGTTTACACACACTGTGACACTGATAACTTACGCTCATGTTTCTCTGTTCTCTCTTGCTTCAGTTCAATAATCATCATGCTTGTCATGACTGACAATAAGTCTCAGCTAATGCTAACTCTGCACGCCGGCTAGCGGTGGCATCCCGAAGCATGAAACGCCGGTTTAGGCCTGGACAATAAATCAATTGCAATATATATTGTGATAGACACATGATCAATACCAGTAGATAACGTCAGGAAGAATATTCAATAATTTCACTGAACTCCGCACAGCATTCTGGGAGATGTAGGCAGAGGAAAGACTTTAGCTGCTCAACCTCTCATGACTAGCTATGCTAGGATGGTGGAATCAACCAACTCACTCTCTCCTTGGTTACCTAGCAACTCACTCACTCTTTGGTTGCCTAGCAACGACCTGTTGAGTAAGTTGCACAGCAGCAGTTTCAGGTTTCACCAGTGTCGGTACGGAGAGAAAACTGAATGAAGCAGCAAAGGTCACGCCGCCAATTTGGCAGAACTTCAGATACTTTTAACAAAAAAACAACAAATAATTAACAATATTGACATGAAATGCTGATGTGATAATTTTTTTAGCTTTACTCAGATTACTGCTCGTATTCCAGACAAAAATAGCGACGGCTCATATTTAAAAAGGTTTTATGTTGATTAGTTTTTATGTTGAGGTTTCGCTGTGCTCTGATAAATGCTGCGAACGTTTTGACCTTCAGCACATTTATTTCCATTTCTGACGGTCATTTCTCAGCTTTATGGCTGCATCAGATGCAGATCTGTTTTTGGCAGACCGTGACAACGTTCACAAAGCAGCTAAATAAAAATGAACCCTCCTGCTTACATGACATATGAAGCAGCAAAACCTTGTGATTAACCTTTAGACTGGTGACACTGAGATGTTAAAACGACTGAGTCGGAATTAAATCAGTGGGCCCATTAAAGGTTAAGAAATCAAGCAAATTACAGGGGCGACATCTGTGTGGTTCTCTGTAGTGAACAATATCATCATCACCATTTGACATTTATCATCGCAGGGCAAACAGTCTGCAGGCGCAGTTATGCTTCTCCACCCACATGTGACAGACACATAAAACAGGCCAGTGAACCACAAATAACTGCCTCAACCGCAACCGAGACAGGAACGGGCGACTGAAGAGGTTTCTAAAGGAAATAAACGTTGTGAATAACAAAAGGATGAGGAGCAGGTTGGAGACCTGAGTTCATCTGGAAAGCTGCCGCTGGCCGCTCTGCAGGGAGCTGCTGGAGCGAGCAGCCAGTCAACATCTGGGCCAAAACGGATTTTATCTGTTTTTATCATTTTTGTTTTCAGAACATTTAGCGATATGAATCTGACTAGGTCAGGTCAGGCCTGCTGGAAACAGCACAAGTCTAAAAACTGCTGATCACTACAAAATGCTAATTGGCTTCAGCCTCCGAGCTGCACGTGTAACCAATTAAACGTCCAATTAAACATCCGATTAAACGTCTGTCACTACAATAGTGGTGATTTCATTTCTAAAGAGAGAAAGTTGTCCAAACCAAGCATTAGATCTGGTTTTGTAACACTTCCACACTGATAAATGATGCTCTTCTTTCTGAGCTCTTTTAGCCTACTTCCTGTTGTCTTACAGGTTCTATTCAGACGATTCTTGGTTCAAAATGTCTGCCAGTAATCAGGCCGAACTCTGACAAGTTTAATTAATCTCACCCTCACAAAAAATGTGGTGTTTTTCAGATATATAGTTCCATTTTAAAGTAAAATCAAGTAACTGTCTTCAGCTTTTATGAAAATGTAGTATATATCAAACATGATGTAAAGTTTGTACTTCACTTCGTAGCTGTTTCTGGCATCTTGAAACTGGTCTCTGTCTCTTTAAGAACGTCATACCCTACCCAGGTGTCTAATAGCTGCTGCCGCTAGTCTGGAGGAGCTGAGGGGGGAAGGGATTTTTTCAATATACAGTTTTTGATTAAAATGCAAATTATTAATTATATACCTTGAAATTAGCCTGACTAAAATTTTTAATCGAGTCCCACGTCTCATTAAAACATGACATAAAGGTAAAAGAAGTTGACTTCATAATATTTCACCTCTAATTGTAGTTAATTTATGAAAGGAGATGATTTTTGCAGATTGTTTTTCTTAAATAAATAATTTCCAAACTGCCTTTTTATCTATTCCTGTTGTTGTTGCTTTATTTTAATGCTACTACGTTTTAGTTTAAGGATCTGTGTTGTTAATGGGTACTCTGTCTTTTTTCTTCCAATGGCTTCTTCAGTTCTGAACAAGTTGGACGTATTGTACTAATTAAAAGCTTAAAGTTGTTGTCTGAAACATTGTCGCCTAACGCTGCAAACAAGCGAGCTGTTCTGGTTTTCAGGTGGGCTTGACTGTAAACCTGCCTTGAAGTAACAGGCTGAGCAGTAGGTGTTAGAAAGACGAAACCAGAGACCCACTCCTCAGTTTTATTCTCACTTCAGTCTATGGAAAACCTACACAATGACCTGTACCTACAGTTTCACTGTAAAAGGACATTTCTGCATAAAAAGAAACAAAATAAAACCAAATCAGTAGGAGAACAATTAAGTTTTGACAGTTTAATAACTGGGATAAGAAATGTGTGTGGGCCTACCACCTCCAAACACCCGCAGGGAAGCAGAGGTCATAAATCACTTGATGGATTATCCAGCTTTGAGCGAATGCTAACTGCTGCTTGTTCCTGGTCTTTCTTTCAGTTTCACAGGAATGTCTAACAGAAGCTATAAACAACAAAGAGTCTTAAATCTACTATAACTGGTCAAAGAAGATTCAGAAACTCTGCTTAGTCTGCTGGTTTTCATCAGATAAACCCAAATGGAAACTTTATTTCAGCCTGTGGTTTGTTGCATTTATTATTCAGCAACTAGAATGTATAATTAAATATGAGCGTTTAGCTGTAATCAGTAAGCAGTGAACAAGCTAAGTATGTCTTGTTATGATGATGAGTATTTATTAAAAGCAGCAGGCCTCTCTGGTAGATAACGGCGTCCGAGTTATCTGAGTAAAAATCTGCCTGTCTTGAGCGTTTTGACTCAAACCGAACTTGGCCTCCAGTCACATGGCTGAAGGTGGAAAATAAAAGGTGACTGGAGTTATTTTAAAGGGTGGAAACACCAAGATAAAGGTTGTGTTTTGAAGGGTGTTAGGTCAGCTATTTAAATCCATGTTTGTATCTGGGCCTTTACCCTTCACACGCCGAGCTGGGTTTCTCAAAATTCACACCTCTGACCCACTGTTTGACACACACGATAAAATAGTCCTGCTTTGGCATTTCAGGCATACACTGAAAAAAGAACACAGATGATCCAACTTTTAAAAAGTTAATTTGTTACAAGTATTAAATATATTAAGTTTATTAAGTTGTCACGTTAAACAAACATAAATAAATTAAGTTTGACAAACTACATGAAACAAATAAGCTCCATTCCCCTTTTAGCAGAGTATAGAGAAGCTGGTTACCTACAAGGAAACGTGAAGATCTCTGGATTTAGTCCTAAATCCAGACTGCATTCAGCATCAAAGTAAACCAATTGTGAATGATTATCAACCATTTCAATAATTTGTGTGTAGGACTGGGCAATATGGCTGAAAAACATATCACAGTATAAACATTTCATACCTCTGGATATTGATTAGTTTTTGTTTTAATCATCCAAAATACTGCTGAACTGGTGATGTGACCTTTCCTCTTTGAACTACATTTCCTTTTGAACTGCTGTTCTCATTTTTCACTCCACCCCAATATTGTTTTATTTTTAAGCAGGATACACACTGTACGTTTTTTTTCTTGCGCTCTCTGTTAGCTACTATACACAGACTAGTTGTCATAGCAACTGTGACCGTGACAGTGATAAATGTATTTTTCATTTTGTCTGTAAAGCTAGCTAACCATCACCAACAGCAGGCCACACTGTAGCTGTGTCCGAATTCAGGGTCTGCATCCTTCGAAGGACGTATTTGTAGGCCGATTACGTCATAGCGTGGCGACAAGGCCTGTCCGAATTCTAAGACTCCTTCAAATGCATCCTTCAAATGCGTCCTTCTTTTCCCCAGATTTGAAGGATGGGTCCGGTGTATCCTTCACGGCCCGCGATATCCCATAATTCATTGCGGGTTCCAACTGGGCATTCAGGCAGAGCGATAATGGCGGTGAATAGCGACAAATTATTTAGCTATATAACACTTTAAATGGCACAACGTGATTTGGTTCAACGTTTTTAGGCGAGAATGTAAGTGTGTAAATCTTAAATATATGCTCGGTTCATCAATACATCACCTAATTGCAATATTGCTCTAACATTTTCGGACCTGTCTGCTACCACTGCGTTAACAGCCAGCTCCCCTCCAGCTGTCAGCCGGCCAGGCGCTCCAGGTTCGGTACACCGAGAGAAAACGCCTAACTCCTGGCACATTGTTATAAAAACTCCCGCTAGCTTTCCCCAATGAGTGGGAGTTAAACACCGATATTATTCAGACAGGTCTGGTTGAAAATGTTTGGTTTACAAAGTATTTCAAAGCAGAGCACATCGGTTTGATTTATTAATTAAAGTTAAGCCTTCAAACATAATAGGTTTATTTAACCGTAATGTCCTATCTGCGATGTGGAGAGTATTATATTTGTAAATGAATAATTTGTATTCCTTGTAGAAAAGTGCAGTACATATTTGAACATTTTAGAATCAAACTAAGAGATTTCCTTTTTACTATGGAACATCCTTTACTATAAAAGTTGAAGAATAATATAGAAATCAGTAATACATGACTGAAAAACAAACTTCGGCTCCGTTGTTTTTTTGTTTTTTTTTTCTTCTCCGCTCTCTGCTTCACGCTGTCACGGTTGCTTGGCAACATGAGTTACGCTGAGGTGGGGGCGGGGACAGTTGGTGAAGGCTACACCTGTCCGAATCCACAGATATTTTTCTTCCGGTCTTAGTTTATTCCCGGCCTTCGAAGGACCCGTCCTACGTAGACCAGTCCTTCGAAGGATGCAGACCCTGAATTCGGACACAGCTTGTGTTCCATCTACTGTACGAGTCTCCGCTCCACCTGCATAAACACACCTACCGCGCACTTCGGTCCGAACCAGGCAGCAGCTCCGGGAGGAGAAAGGTTGTCCTGTTCCAGGCATCACGCCAGGCATTTTAAAGATGCTTATCGCCCCCTAAAGAACGACAAAAACCCGGACATTATCATCTGTCAATGAAATCCCCTCCAGATGCCTCAGACCGAACTTGGACGTCATGCTACTAGGACTTAGCATTTGTCAACAACTCAGGGAGAAGCAGAAGTGTGTGTGTGTGCGTGTGTGTGTGTGTGTGTGTGTGTGTGTGTTTGTGTTCTTCTTCCTCTTCTTTTCTATTATGGCAGATTGCTAGCAACTTTCAGGTGCATACCGCCCCCTACTGTACATCAATGTGTAGCAACAATATGTCAATTAAATTGTATTTTGTATGTATTTATGATTCATGTTCGTCGGGATTTGTGAGTGTTTTAAATTACATTTCAGAATATAAATGCCGTTTAATATCTCAATTTTGTGAGTTTCATTTTTAAGGGACTTTTCGACTAATAGTAGTGGTCAGTTTTTAATCTAATTTAGTCCGTAATTTTAAAAATGAGATAATTGTATTATTAAGCATTTAATACTCTTATCACATATCTCAACTCTGTTTCGGGATTTTAATTTTCTCTGGTCTCTGGAGCTCTGGAGCAGATTTTTGAACCCGCCCTCACGTGACGTTTTTCCGGTGAACACCGGAAAGAGGGGATCTTTCCCGAAAATCTCCGCTGTTTCGTGGAAAATAGTTCCTAGAACGTATATAAATTGTTATCAAAAGTGAAAAGTGAGGAACGCTTCACGAGTTTGCGTGTCATCGCTGCGCAGAGGACCATGCTAATCTCTATATCGTTCCAATTTTAGTATACGTCCTAGTAAGCCGGGATGTTAAATTCTAACAGACAACTATTTATAGTTCTAAGATTGCACCACAGTTTTCACTCACGGTTTCTTTGACCCCTAGAATATACTTACTGGGTTACAGATCGGAGACGATCAAAACCAGAATATATGTGTGGGGACTTGGACTGAACGGTTAGATATTTATTTCGTTGACCCAGTTTCCTTCTGTTTTTGTGTTTGCTTTTTAAAGACTTGGAAATAAGTTGTTCCAATAGACCCTTTTCACAGTGACGTCAGACAATGGCCGCCATAACTCAAACCTGGGTATCTTTACTTCCGGTGTGATTTTGCCTTGGGAACCAAGCTGAAAAATTCCCGCATTCTCATAATCTTAAGGATATAATAAAAGGTAAGTTTAATAATAACAGCATTTAAGTGTTAGAATTAAGAAAGAAAGAAAGAAAGAAAGAAAGAAAGAAAGAAAGAAAGAAAGAAAGAAAGAAAGAAAGAATTAAGAATCAAGCTTGAGCCACCCAATTAGAAGCCTCGCTTGTTCCAATTCACGGAAAACATTCGGCCGCAGTCGGGTTTCATCGGATATGTCGTTTGTCACCGCCATTGCCAGCGGACCGTACGGATCAGTAAGACCTAAATTTTACGGACTTTGTGGTTTTCCGCCGGATGAATGTTTCCAATATCAACATGTTGAATGTATTAGAGTGTATTTTAAAGGCAAGTGACGGTTTATAGTGGACAAAACGGCGAAATGTCGTGTTTCGTGGGCTGGCTAAAGTTGTCGGCTAGCTTCAGTTACCCCGTTGTCTCCGTTCATGAAAAACGATTGTAGGATTTCATTTTTTCCGCATTTAATAAGCCAAGTAACGGTTTTGTAGCACAAGACAGAAATGTGATGCTGTGCTCACGTATGAGCTAAAGTTATATGAGTGTTTAGAACAGGACGAAGCGAGTTTTAAGTGATTTAAATAAACCCTAAACTCTGTGAAAGTCGACGAGTTTAACCTGATTTTTATTGCCTGACTGTTTTTCAATTAAAATGCGGGAAGGGATGGAGAGATGAGGCTCGGCAGAGGTTATGAGGGTGAAGTGCTGTGGTCCAGCCTCCCAATTACACTGTTCTCTTTGTATCATTTCTCCAGTTTCATCATTGAACTAATTCAACATGGCTGTGAGTTGAAATTCATTATAACATTGACTGGGATGCTGTTGTTATTTTTTATGTTGATGCCATTATTTCTATTGTTCTCTCATGATTCTATTATTGTTATAATCCAATGTTTTTAGTCAGAACATTGAAAACTCCACCAGGCTCCCAATGGGACCCTGATGCTGAGGGTTCCCAGCAGGGGAGGTGAGGGCCCACGTCGTTTGAGAGGGGGGGAGGGACGCCTCCAACCCCACCCTCGTCCTCATCAGGTCTGCTGTCCTACAGTGTCCGCCTCAACACACCCTCAACCAGAAAAGCCAAAGGGTGCTTGGTTGTCAGATGGTTGAGGATTTCATCAGGTAACTGATGTGAAAAAGACAACCTGTCCTACAGAAGTGAACCTCCAGGAGTGGCTTTTCAGCGTTTCCCCTTCCTGCTTCGTCCTAGGTGAGCTCATCGGGTTCGACTACCTGCACCAGCAGAGTGGCCGTGTGATTGAGGACGTCAGCATGGATCCTGTCACTCCTGGTGCCTCCTTGGTGTGAACTCAGGCCCTGCAAGGTGGCCGGACGCCGGTCGCCTGGTGGAGGCCATTTGCAGCCGGCTCTGCCGCCTGCACCCTGCAGCCACTCGGGTCAGAGGGCCCATGAGGACCAGGCGGTCCCTCATCCATGCGGACTGCGTGGCGGTGCTGGCCAGGCTGCGGCTGATGGCTCAGACCATAATACAGCTTTTCGAGTTGAACCAGCGAATCATCTTGCAGTGGTGAGAGCCGTCACTGACCTGGAGGCTCCTCATTTCCTGAAGACGTACTCAGAGGTCAAAGGTCTGACTCCGGTCTGTCTTTGTGTCTGCAGGTTTGACCAATGGGAGAAGCAGTGGGAGAGGACCGTGCTGGAGCAGGGGGTTCTCTCATCCCTGCTCCAGCTGCCTCTGAACAACCACTGCTTCCCGCAAAGGAGCCGACCTTGGTCCAGGTGGGGCAAAGGCAGCCCTTTGAATCCCAGCTCCCTGAGGAGCAACCCTCCACCTAGGGACTTCCTCCTCCCGCTCCTGTTGCTCCTCCAGCGTACAGGAGGAGGAAGGCGGCTGACGCCGGCCCCCACCAAGCGGCGGCAGCTGAAACGCTACGTCTGCAGTAGGGCTGTTGTAAACGAATATTTTAGTAATCGAGTAATCTATCGATTATTCTTACGATTAATCGAGTAATCGGATAAAAAAAATTATAAAATGAAATATTGGTAAATCTGGCATAATAGCGGTGTTACTATCAGATATCAATATCAGTCCAATTTTTCATATTTGAGCATCCCTAACAGTTGCTTTTTTGTAGTTTAGAAAACTAACCTGTAACAATAATAGCTCACTTTCTAAGTTAACCAGAAGAAAAGTTATAGAAAAATCTGAAATTATATTGAATTTAATAACAAAGAGGCAGGCTCACAAATATGCTTATAAAAAATGTCTACAATCCAGCTTTTAGTTTATGTATTCATCTTCAGTGAGTTTAATAGATTAATTAAACTCACCTTGCCACCTAACCTGTCACGCTTTGGGTTTGAAAATACGGGAAATGCCGCCTGGAGTGGGAGGAGAGGGCGAATGAACGAACGTAAGATGGGGTGGAGGGGAGGAAATAGACCAGCGGACTGACGAACCGTTAGACCGGGGGACGAACACGGGGGGAAGCAATACGGGATATTTACACACCTTCACTGGTCACACTCAGAAACTCATCTACCAGCCATGTCCGATGCGCTCCGCCACCCGTTTCTTCAGACCGGGATATGAAATTTATTGTGCGGTTCGTCGGTAAAGCTACATTTACACGGTAAGCATCAGCTACTCAGCCGCCCGCCCTGTTCAGGCTATCCGCTCACCTCAGCGCTCTTCCCGCCGTTCGCTTTCAACCAGCAGCCCCGGAGGAGAAATGCTGCCGTACTCCAGGCATTCCCCAGTCATTTTAAGGATGCTTATTGGTTCCCCAAAAACGATAAAAAGTCGGGCATTATCATCAATCAATAAAATCCCCACGGGCCAATCTTGAAGATTGGACTTTATGCCGCTGAGACTTAGCTTTTGTCAACAACTCAGAGGCGGAAGTGAGAGCTCCGCGCAACGCAAATGAAGTCCCGGCCGGAACACGGTGCGCTAACTAATAAAACATAAATTAACGAAGCTTCGAGGCAGGTAAATTTTCCTCGAGGAATTTTAGTAATCGAGGTACTCGAATCATTCGAGGAATCGTTTCAGCCCTAGTCTGCAGCAGCTGTGGGCAGCTGCAGAGGCTGGACACAGGACACTTCAGGATCGGTGGTGTGTCGTCCTGCGCCTCTGCTGGGGGGACGAGGGTGGAGACTGGCTGTCTGGTTTTCAGCCTGATCTTCAGCCAGTCGGTTGAAGGTTAAACAAACTACTTTATAAAGAATTTTAATTCTCCCCACAGCTGTTTTTTAGATCTGTGGCAGTGGCGTCTGATCAAAACTTTTTAAAAATTTAAAGATGATATACTTTACTGCTGTTCTTCTTTTGTTTTGTTTGCTTTTGTTTTAAATGTATTTTGTTTATATATAACTTTGTTTATTCTTCTACTACGCTACATTCAATAAAGTCAATAAACTACAACCACTACAAATAAAATGCATTATTATTGTTGTTATTGTTAGTTTTTATATTCTTTAGGGCTCAAATTTATTCAGGTTTATTCTCAGTAGGATTTTCTTTCAAAACACTTCAATAAATTAAATAAAAGCTTATTAAGGTAAAGCAAAGAACGCGTTCCAGTAAAAGTCTCCGGATAGATGTGGTTCTACTTATTACAAAAGATTGGTTATCAAAAGACAAATATTTTCTGCTTTAAAAACAAACATGAAGCATATTATATAACCACCAAAGGTAAAACAAAGAAATAAGTAATTAATTTTTAATACTTTAACACAATAACCTGCTGGCCTCTAGTGGTGATAACAGCTAACTGCAGGTATGAACTTCTAGTTGCTATAGGAAATATATTTGTGTTGTTACAATAGATATGAACATTTATTTTTATTAAATATGAATATTCCCACATCAACAAAGGGAATTACTTTCCTACTAAAAATAATCCAGATCTTCCACTTAGACTTTGGAAAATATCCCAAAGCTCATTTCCTACATTTAGCCCAAAGTACTCACATTCTCTGAAGTACAGATACTTACATGAAAAATATTCTAGTAATAGTAAAAGTACAGGTTGGACTGTTTTACTCAAGTACAGTAAAAAAGTACAAGTACAAAAAGTAATTTTCATCTTGAATACAAAATTACTTTTGATAAGTCTAAAATGCCTAAAAGGTTCTAGTCATACAGAATGTTTTTTTTCTTTTGCTGACAACATGCACTGTGTTGGTATATTAACAATATTTATTCTGTATAGTTTTGCTTCAAACAAATCTGAGTCAGAATCATTAAGATCCCACAAAGCGCAGATCATTTGTCACTAATAGTTACTGGAGCCAAAAACATGGAAGGATTTTTAAAAATACGGCTACAGATGGGGAATATCTGAGTCCGAATATGTTCCTCTGTTTGTGATGTTACTCAGGTTCATGTTGTCTTTCCCATGACCCAGCGTGTTGTTGTGCTTTGGTTGTATATGGAGAGCCATTTCAGCCTAAATTAAATAAATAAGTAAGTAATTGGATTCTTTATTCTTAATTTTATTTATTTATTTATTTATTTATTTATTTATTTAATACATATTCATTTGGCTTATTTATTTATTTAATTTTGGCTGAAATGGCTCTCCATAGTTGCCGAGCATATTTCTAAACATTTTTCGGTAACTTGCTCCCAGGTGAATCCTGAGAGGAATTAAGTGTTTTGAGGAAGACATTGGCTTTTGTAGGCATTTTTTGCTATTTGTACAAATTGTTTTGAGAAATGCACTTACTGTTTTGTAAATGTCGAAAATGAAAATAAGAGAAATGCACCAGACTGTTTTATCTGTTGGTACACGCTGGACCAGCAGGGGGAGCCAAAACACAAGGATTCGTGTCTCCCGGCGCCACATTGTCTGTTTCGCAGTAAATGTGAATTTTGCATTAGTTTGTTTGTTTGGATGTTGGAGAAGAAATTTTAAGAACCGCTGAAATCTTCTGACATTATATTGACATTTTTCTCACTTCCAGATTTTTTCTTTCTTTCATAAATTTACTTAACTTTTTTTTCTAGATTTATCTCTATTACCAGTATTTATTTATTATGCTTTTGTCTTTTCACTCTTTTATTATTTCAGTTTATTAAATTATTGTTGCAGATATTTCTTGTGTTTCATTTACTATTCTATTGTTGTTAATTAAGTTAATGTTTTGATAATTATTTATCTTCCTATTAATATTTTTATAGTTTTATTGCTTCCTTTTTCTGAAGCTAGTTTATGTGCACATTAGGTTTTTTATCAGTAATCTTCTTATGCATCTTTTAGATATCTTATTATTCACTATTTTTATTGTGTTTCTTAAACTGTAAATATTTCTCATTTTACATTATTTGTTATATATTTATTTCCATTAGTATTTTTTATTGTGATCAGTTTTCTGATATTTTAAATTGTAATTATTTGATCTCTTTTGTGGTTGTTCATAAAACATCTGAAATATCCTTTGTTTTTTATAAACAGAAAAACTATATGGTTACTGTATATAAAACTGTTTTATTATCCAATAAAACAGTTTTATATACAGTAACCATATAGTTTTTCAAAGTTCATCATAACCTGCTGTGGAAACATCAGCAGCTAAATCTGGGAGTTTCTTGTTCATTCAACCTTTTAGAGACTGAAAACATTGTGATGTCATGCTGTGAATATTTCTGAGCTGACCAATCACAGAGCTGTTGATTTACGTTACTATTACAGTGTGTATATCCCCCACCAGCTATGGTGACACTAATCTGCCAAGACAGTGTGACCTACTTCTGCTGGTTGCTCCTGCAGGCAGGAGAGTCACCGTACAATCAGTGCAAGGCGCCTCCTGGCAGGAGCGATGAATGGAACTGCAGCCCAGGTCACTTTGCTTCAGGAAACCTGTGGTTTGGTTCGATATTTCTTAACAGAACACTGCATACTAAAAGTTGTCTTTTTCTGTTTCATGTTATAGCTTTAGCAAGTAAATTTTGCTGATAAAAGCAATAAAAATCTAAAAACCTTTTAAATTAGAAATAAAAAGTTTCTTAACCAGCAAAATTTATGAGCGATGCCAGATTTTCTGTTAAAAATATATATTTTCTGTGTATTTGACTGAATGCAAATCAAGATGTAACGGTAAATAAAAGTATCCTCAATAATTGGCTGAGCAATTGGATGCAAAATCCACTTTACCATGTTAATAAACAAGAACATAAAAGCAACATTTTTCCTTCCACTTCTACTTTAATAGATAATTATTCGTGTTCTGCAAGTTGGGAAATAACTAATGCTGTGAGGCTTGATAGCCACTAGCATGCTAGGCTAGCTTCTGCTGACAGGAAGAACAGTGACATATTAAATTAAAGTGTCTCTCAAACTGAGCAAATATTCAACAGTTAATAGAACCAACGTCACTGAACTGTAATTTCCACATTTTGTGCTTCTAATAGTAACTCACTGCACTAAGGTGCTAACAGTACAAGTAACTAATGTTAGTTTCTTTTATTGCCTAGTTCTGAAAGCTAACATTAGCTTTTTGTAGCATGTAGTTGTGTTGTAGCATAAATGCTAACATCCTGTGGTGTAGTAGCTAATAAGGCCAATTTTTTTGCTGCTACTTGGGCTTGTGGCATAAAATGCTAGTGAAGTAGCTAACAATGCTAAATTACAAAAAAAAAAATCAGTTCAGCTTATTTCTATAGCACCAATTCACATCACATCATCTCAAAGCATTTTACGAAAAAAAATAATTTCACTTCAGCCACAAACATTCCAACTGATGCTAGTTATTAATAATTGCATCAAGTTCAATTAATTATTCAAATCAGTTTAAAACATTAGAAAGAAACAACATTTTTATGTCCTTGTCACCTGGAGACAGAGGAATTATCTCTGTTCTTGCAGAGTATTCACAGGCCTGCAAAAACTTAGAGAACACCACAAAAATAAATATTGATTTACAAAATGAAATGATTGCAGTTATGTCAAAAATACTTCTTTTTTTTAAAACTAATTATTGTAAAAAAAAAAAAGTATTTTTTTAGCTAGCGCTAATGCTTGCTTGTATATGAAAAGGAAACAGTTGGGATTTGATTTTTGTTATTTTTCATTGGTAGAATCAATAATAATTGTTTAGCTAAAAAAATCTCCAACTTTGAAAACATGATTTTCTCTCCAGCTGTGTTGTATAAAGTTTTAGAAGAGTTTAGCATCTACAGGCGACGTCCCAGGCTAATGTTGCAGAAATAGCTAGTTTTACTTAAATTTAAATGTTCACCAAGCGTTTGGAAAAACACTGTAAATTCATGAAATATGAAAGTTTATAAAGTTTACATTTGAAAATTCTTAACTGAAAAATTGAAACCCAAGAGAACGTAGACAATTTACATGTTACAAAATAAGAGGTACTTTTATTTTGAAATCTACCTATCACGTTTCAGCTTATGTGCCTATCATGCTCCAAGTGATGATGTGACACAAATCATGCATAACTGACCTAAATTATCTTCCTTCATTACAAAGTCTGAATTTCTTCATTAATTACGTAATTTTTACTATTATTATTTTTTTGTGTGTATATTTTTTGTTTGTGACCTTGTTTTTAAATTTCACTCTTTATTGGGTGAGCAACTCACGCTGAAACAGTAGATTTATATTCATGAGCTGGACCGGTCCGTATTAGCTACAGGAGAAAACTGGTTCTGTCAAGCTAACAGATAAAACCAACAGAAAATATGTGAAGGTTCCTTCAAAATTAAAGCTTTGGACGTGGACGAATTTCCAAAAAATGTAACACAAACTTTCTAAAGTAAAATTGTTAGTAAACAGTGAGATATGTTTACAACTAATGAAGTGTTTTGATAATTGATATTTAAAACCAATGTATTGATCTTATCATGTTAGTATTGATCCAATATTGCTGACTTGCTATTGATATTATCAATCTTTTGGATCAGTCTGTACAGCTCTTAGCATTATTTTCTACAAATAATCAACTGCACACTATTACATCAAACAATAATGTGGTTATTAAAAGAAATAATTTATTAATTAGCATGTTTTAATGTTTTTCTAATATTGTATTACAAATGATAAAGTTATCAGTTAATTTTTTGGGAAAATATTAAAAATGTGTGTAAAATCACTATCATTATCATTACCTTTACTAAAGGCACAAGAAGGCCTAAATAAGAAAATGTATTTAAATACTAAGTAATATAAAAAGAAAGTACAAAACTCACAAATATAAGTCACAGATTTTTTAAAAATGCCAATTGTTCCATATTCTGGACTTAAACCTGAGTGAGCTTTGTGAAATATCCATTAGTATCAGGATGACGAATTAGTCAAGCTGCTTTGTAATTCATCTTGAATACAATTTCCCTTCCAGAAGAGCCCATCTGCATCAACCACATGTGCTTCCACTGAGGTCAGGGGCCACACAAAATCCTTCAGAGAGCCGAAAATGGCCCCCGAGCCGCAATTTGGACACCGCTGCTCTAAACCAGTTCTTTTTCTTTTTCCAAACTACTGATTTCGGTGGCGGCTGGTTGAGCTTTACTTTGAAGGGCATAACCGGAAGTGTTCCAACCGTAATGGCGGAGTAGGTTGAGGCAGAAGGAGCGGCCGGTTCCTCCTCCTCCTCCTCCCAGCAGCCACACCGTTTCACTGAGAGCTTTTCTTCTCAGCAGCAGCAGCGGGATCTTCTGACTGCACACACCGGAGACTGATTACGTTAAAGAGCCTCTCACGGCTGGACGAACACGGACCGTTTCCTCGGTTGTCCCTCCCCACCCTCACCTCTTTGATTTGGGCTTTTTCTCTCCCCCTTCGCCGGGTTTTTGTTTTTTATTTTTCGAACCTGTGACAGTTTCTCCGCGAAGCACTGAGGTTTCCTGTGCTGACATGGTAGATTATCACTCCACCAACAACCAGTCTGCCGGCGGGGCGCAGACCTACATGGAGCAGGAGAACGACTGGGACCGGGACCTGCTGCTGGACCCGGCCTGGGAGAAGCAGCAGCGGAAGGTAAGGCAGCCCGAGTCGGGGCCCAGCTGAAAGAAAATGGACGTGTGGGGGTCAGAGACCGAACACGGGCCTCGGTGAAAGCCTGGTTCTGTGAGATTTAAACCAGCTTTCACTCTTTTAGAAAACCCAATTTCCATCTTCGTTGCTCTTCTTTTTGCGTCTCTCTGAGCGGAAACGGACCCGGATTGTTGGTAGAAACCGAAGCTGAGATTGTGCGGAGCTGTTCGGCCTGATGATGGCACATCAGGCGGGGTTTGTGTGGAGGGCGGCCGGTTCCGCTGGCTCCAGCCTGGTTCCGCTGTTCGTCGAGTTTCTGGAGGATCCGACCGATACCAGTTGGTGGAATCAAACCGAACCCGCCAAATGGACCATATCACCACTTTAAATCAGTTATAGTTCTCATTCTGAATTACTTTAATCTGGTAAAACCAATCTGGACCATTTAGACCCCAAAATTTAAGTTTTATTCTGTTTATGAAACGTAAATCTCAGTTTTTAAGAGTTTAATTGGCTTTATACCACTGCTTCAACTCATGGTAGATTTTTTAAAATCATAGTTTTGATCCTTAAAACTTTTTATTGCTGAAGCTTCAGAAAGTGTTCGATGTTGGACCCACTTAGATTGTGTACAACAAACATTTTTTTAAAAATCTGAGACATTCCTTCCAAAGAGATTCAAACGATTGAGAAAATCAAGAATGATTGAAATAAAAGCCGACTAATTTAGTCACCAGTTAATCATTAACTGGCTATAGACTCAAAAAGGCCTTTCACTGAAATGACACACAGCAGAAACTAAGCAACAAAAACTGCACAAAAATTACACATTTTACAAATGAGATAAAAAATAAACATTTGTTTGTAAACATGTTCAACCCATAACTCCTTTAGCTTCGCTTGGTCCAAATTCTGTAAAAAAGTCTCCTTTTGCTGTTCAGGTATTATTTTATAGTATGTTTTTAGCTGCAGATGGATCCTTTGATACAAATAATCAAGTTTACTCTAAAGGAATGCTTTGGTTTTGCCAATGAAATGCTTATTTTACTAAAAACAAATTAAATTATTGGTTTATTTGGATCTTTTAATGCATTTCTAATATTGTGCCAATTCTTTGTCAGTTTCAAAAATGATCAGTAGAATAATCTGTTACTAATATAATTTTGACTTGCAGCCCTATTTGAATGTTTGTTGGTAATCTGGGCCATTTTGGATCAGTTCCAGTACCAAACCCAGGAAACTTGGAGAAGTCTTGCATTGACTGGACGATTCCAGACGATTGAATCAGAACAGAATGAAAAGTTTCACAGCCCACAAACTGAGTGTAATAACTTCTTAATGAGCATATTGTCCTGCAGCGGCTGTCTGATTTTGAACCAGGGTGGGTTTAATCCAGCCCACATTCTTCACCAAGGTGTGAAACAGCCCTCCATTGAGGTGCAGAATACCTGTAAAGCTGCTGGGATTTGGTCGCTTCGGTTTGGAGACTTTGGGATCTAAAACTGGGCTGAAATGTTTTTCTTCTGAAGCAGAGCTGCTGCGGCTGCTGGGCGTAAAGTTTCTGTTTTCTGACTGCTCATTTCATTCCAACAACAGAAGAATGGAGGAACACTGAAATATATCTGAGCCGTTTCCCCTCCGTGTTCCCATACCTTAAACTCATTAAAACTTTTTTTTACGCTAATGTTCAGAGGGTGTGTTCCCCATGCATTGTTTAAATAGGCTGGATGCCTGTTTGGTGGTGTGACGGGATGCCAAGCATCTTCACGTGCGTTTTTTTACTTTAACTGCCACACATTCCCGTCCTGTGCTGGACTGGGTGGGCGTTGTTTGTGCACAGACTCATTTAGTCGTCAGAAAGGAAAAAGTCACCTTAGAAATGATTAACACAGCGAGGCCTGCGGTTCAGACCCACAGAGCAAATTCCTCGCAGGGTTTAATGCTCGGGGAAAAGGAGGGAAAGTCTCAGGGTTCATACAGGTGCTTGAATTTCTATCAGGTGTTTTCAAGGTTTGGAAGGTGCTTGATGTTCAGACTGCACAGCTTTGTAGTTGAGTGTAATCTAATGTCTTAATAAAGGCTTAAATTTGTAAAATATTTACAGTTGAAACCAGATATTTTCATACGTCAAATAAAAAGACAGATGTTGTTTTTCTCGCTGTCTGAAGTCAAATCAGATTAAACTTTTCTTTTAGGTTGGTTCGAATCAACAAAAATATTTAAATTTGCTAAAAGCCAGAAAACATGAGCATGTTTTTTTTTATTGTGCAACTTTCTTTACATATTAAGTTTTGGATTTAATTTGAGCAGGAAGGTCATTTACCTTAACAGTTTGTTACTATTCCTAACGGCTCAGTGACTTATTGATCGTCTGCTGGAAACGTTTGAAAAGTTCTTGAATTTGAAGAGAGACGAGGTGAACATGATGAGTGTGGGAACGTTTTCTTTGTTTCTGGCACAAAAAGGTCAAACTCAAGTTGTCAACTTTCAGGTTTCCCTGAGCAACGTTTCCCAGCAGCCTGGAGCTGCAGAACCGAGCCCAGCCGGGTCCACTTAGCTGCACTTTATTACAGGCGAAGCTCCCCCTCCTGACAAACATGTCATTAAGCCTTTTTTGTTTTTTGTTCCTCTCCTCTGCCTTCGCTGCTCGAAGAGCCGCCACAAGCTGAAACATGTCGTGTTGCAGCGCGATGCCACCGCAGGGGTTTCCGCACGCCGGTCCCGTTTCTGACGTTTGGGTCCCGACTGATTCCCAGGAAGGAGGCCCAAGTTACAGCTCCAGTTGTTAAAACAGTTTTTTGCCTAAAATGCAAATGCAGCATTCCTTTAGTAAAAATTTTATCATTTCTAGAAAACGATGCATCTGCAGTAAAAAATCCTTCTGACATCAATAAAGTGTTCATCGTTTTGATTAATCGATTAATAATTGGGATGCAGGAGATGCTTAGTAGGAGATTCATTTTTAGAACATTTACAAACTAATTACAGCTCTCCGTTGTAACAGTCTGTATACTAAAAAACAGTATACAGACTGTTTTTTAGTCTGTATACTCCAGTTAATGAATAATCGATTACTAAATTAGCTGGTGATTATTTCAGTAATCGGTTAATCATGATTGAAATGATTAATCGTTTCAGCCTTGCTGTAATTTGATAAACTTTTGCTGTGAAACGGGAGAAAATCGTCCGTCTGGAGGATTTTCTCCCTTGGTTCAGTGTTTTCCTCCGTCTGCATGGCAGCTCGGCCAGTCCTGAGTGTTTTAGGCGACTAAATCACGACCAGTCAGTGCAAAATGTCTCAGTAAAGTGTGAACTGTCTGTGTCTCATAGTCTGCTCCATCAGGAGAGAGACACAGAAACCCAGCTGAATGAGGCGCCGATTTCCCAAAGATAATCTTGAATAAAACATTATTTGCATATAGAGCAAAAAAAGAGGAATTTGCAGGAAAGTTTCTGAAAATCTGCAGAAAATAATCCAACAGTTACTATTTAATCTCAAAGAATGTCTTTAAATCTGACTCCATCGTCTGTGAATGAATTAAAAAGTGACAGATTATCATCTGCAGTGAGAGAAGAGATAAGCTAACAATGTTCTGACCTCTGTTTGCGCTTTTTAAACATTTGTTACCAACGCGGGGAGATAGAAATGTTTCTAAATGTTGGCTTGTACTTTCTGATCGCCTTGAGTCGTTTCTGGTCCAGCGGGGTCAGAGGTCGCGCTACCGGGCCCATCATTACGCTTCCTGCTGCAAAACACTCTGGATTTTATTAAAAATGAGGCTTTGTGCATGAAAACCTGAACACACTGCAAAAATACAAAATATCACAAAGTATTTTTGGTCTAATTTCTTCAGCAAATATCAGTTTTGTCATTTCAAATTTACTAACTTGCAAGTAACTTTTCAGCAACATGTCGGAGTTTGCTTAGGTAAATAATATTAATGAAGCTCTGGTTCCAACACCAGGGCTTCATCTCCTCTCCTCTCCTCTCCTCTCCTCTCCTCTCCTCTCCTCTCCTCTCCTCTCCTCTCCTCTCCTCTCCTCTCCTCTCCTCTCCTCTCCTCTCCTCTCCTCTCCTCTTTGATGCATTGTTTGTGAGGTGGGCAGCGAGACACAATGTTTGTTTGTTCTTTTTACCGCCCACTGTGGCAAGCTTTCCCTGTTCGGCTCGGGACGAGCGGTTCTTCCAAACGGACCCGGCCGTTCCCCACAGCGCCACCCGCTGCAGCAGGCCACGCTGCAGCAGGCCACGCTGCAGCAGGCCACGCTGCAGCAGGCCTCCCTGCGAATTAATGGTGATCAATGATGCAACAGATTGGGCATGGCAGAAAGAAGAGAGAACTTTTAAAGTGTGAGCTGCACAGCTTTGCTGTGTGATCTGAAGGTGAAGCAGCGATGCATGCCTGCAGGATGCGGCAGCTGCATGGATCATCTTTAACTGTATGGACCAACAGAAGCGACTGCTTGTTCACACACCTCCAGATCTACTTCCTGTGCATGAAGCAACAGGCTGTGAACATAAGGTTGAGCTTCTTTAAATGTTAGAGGAAGTAAAACTGTTCAATTCACTTTTCAACGTTTTTCCTGCTTGATTCCAGTCAAAATATGTCAATTGCAAAGACTGTTACTGTAAAAACTCCAAATTTTACCAAATATTTTGGTTTAGTTTCTACTGCAAATATCATTTTATACCCAGAATGAGACAAACTAACAAACATTTCATCAATATATCACAGCTTGATTTAAGTTGATTATTAGTTTTAAAGTGCTGGTTCCACTGGCAGATTAATTCACTGATCAGACATGTTTTAAATGACTAAAATAAACTGCCAGTATTACAAGAACCTTTTATCAACATTAAGGAATTATTGACTAAAACAAGCTCCTCTGTCTTGCTGAAAAGTTAAGTTAGTTTTCATGTTTTAAGTGTATTAAAATATTTTCACAGGACAAAACGGCTTGGTGAGATTTTATCTTTGCAATGCGGACGCTGCCTGTGACCAGGTTACTTTCTCTGCATCCGTTTTTCTTTTGCAGTTTAGTTGCTAAATCTTTTAGAAAATGGTAAAAGATTTGGAGATGATTTTCTGAATATTCAGCAACATGACAGTTATGATGAGCTGCAGAAGAGAAATCTGGTTCAGGTTTTAGTTTTTGCTCAAACAAAATGTCAGATGAGTTGCTGAGTCGTTTCTCCTGCTTCTCCTTTACAAGCAGCTTTTCAGTAAATCGTCGTTTTCCTCTGTCCTGTGGGGCGTTTGGGAAGCCTCCCTGCAGAAGCATCTGCCCTGCTGGAGGCGCCGGCGGCCCCAGCTGATTCCAGGTCAGCTGTGGGAAAGCCCTCCGGACCGATCCGGGTTCTGCTGGCCTGAGCAACGCCCCGGTCCGAGCCGACGGAGGCAGGAATGTCGCTCCGCTCCCCCTGCTTTTGTGTCTCTGTTCTGCCCCTGGCTTCGCTCAGAGGAAACATTCCTTTGGTGGGCTGCAGGGCCGGAGGCGGCGGGGGGGTCCGGGCTGAAGCTGGGGGTGGGGTGGCCTGGTTCTGCACGGCAGCAGGAGAACGGCTAGCAGAGCTCACATTGGGTCTGGGTCCCATAAAGCTGCAGAACTCAGAGCTTCAGCTGCTGATCTGATCGTTCACTCAGGATTAGCGAGCGGCATTTCCTACCGACCAAGAATTTCCTGCTGGTCGGCAGCCAGCGGCCTGCTGATGCCGTTAGCTTCCACTCCAGTTTTATTTCTTTTTTTGTTGTTTCGGCGCACAGTCAGTTTCTCAGTGCGTAAAGAATGTCGAGCTCGTTCTGGTCGGCGCGTCCTGCTTGAATCCTGGAAAGAGTTTGGGCTTTGTTGGAAAGCAGCAACACAAATGGATGTTTGGTTGGGCGTGGCAGCAGAGGAGGAGGCTTGATTGGGTTTAAAGTGAAACCAGGTGTGCAGCTTTTTCATTTTAATGCAGAGAAATAAACCGAGGAGCTTATACCAAGGGCTGAAGCAATTAATCATGATTAAACGATTAATCAGCTGATTTAGTGACTGATGAATCATTAACTGGAGTATAGACTCACAAAAGAAAATTACTAAAAGAACAACATATTGAGAGCAGTAATTAAACCAAAACTTTACAAAAATAAACATTTTGCTGTTAAGATACAAAAAATTCCTGTAGATGTTTTACTTGGATCTCCTCAAGTTGCAGTTTTAGCTTCATCAGGTTCAATTTCTGTAAACAAAATAAAATGTGCTGTGAAGCACCGATTTCTGTCAGTTAATGCAAAACGGTGATCAGATCTACAGTGAGAACAGAATCACATTCTGTAGAATAAACAGAATTGTTTGCATTTTTATTTTTTGTGCTAATATTGAACAGAGACTTTAAAGTCCAAGAGAAACAGCTGCAGAATCCACCAATTTAAAAAATTTCATTAATTGTTTATACACTTATTGATTAATCGTCAGTTGATTAATCATTTGCCAAAATAGATTGGCAGAATATTTGATGGATTAATTGCCATGATAGTCTGTACTTATTGATTAATCATCAGAATAGTGGATTAATCTGTTACTCATCTAATGCTTTGATCCACATCCTGTTTTTGTGCTGCAGTCTGTGGTAAATAAATCCTTTTTTACTGGATTATCAACAGATGTTTCACACCAACGGCCGTTCCTGCTGCAGCAGCACTGTGATTTTTAGCCTCAGTGTTTTACGGCGTAGTGATGCATCTCGTCTGGAGATGGCTCAGCATCTCTCGTCCGTCTCCATGGCTGCAGAAAGCGCTCGGCGTTTCTATCTGCAGCCTCTATTCTGAGCCTCTCAGCTCTGCAGGGCTCTTTATTTTTGGAATCGGCTGTTCGTAGCGCCGCTGTCGTCCTGCAGCTGACTGAGAGCAGCAGAGCTCAGCACCAACCTCTGCTTGGTGCCTCACCTCAGAGCTTAAACATAGACCTTCCCACACTCCTAACACGTTGCTCAGCACCCTGTGAGGGCGGTTTGTAAGGTGCTGCTTTGACGTGAGAGGATGTATTTATGCACAGTTTGTGTGATTTGGGTTTTAGTGCAGAATTGCAGAACTAAATGTCCGAAAAACCTCATTGTTGAAATCAGCAGGCCAGAAGTTGAGGGGGAAGCGTCGCTGCAAAACAAACTCCAGCATTGTGTTTAACTTCTTCCTCAGTTTTAACATCTATTTATATTTAAATCACCAAAATGCATTTTAAACTTCACTGTTCCAGAAATGAGAAGTACTTTGTTGTCTGCAAGCATTCAGTGAAATATTTTGAATGCAGCTTTTGTTTTTATGCGTGTCTGTTCGTTTAAAGGAGAAGTTAAAACAGACGCAGCGTGTGAAAAACTAATCCACAACTACATGCATTGATATTTTAAGCTGCAAACATCAACTGACAGTGTGAGACGGATTCGGTTTTAGCATGAGGTCGGCCTGTTTGGCGCGATCACGCTGCATGTTTTTAAAAAACCCCAGCAGGTGCAGCTTTCTGGAGCAGAAACGAAGCGAGTGGATCGTTCAGTCGGGTCTGAGCTGCAGAGTTCAGTCCAGAGAGACGAAGCAGACGGAGATCAGAGCGCTGATTATATGAGGCTTTAATGAATTTATGTTGCTGCAACGACTTCACTTTCCACTTCTGCAGTTAATCCTTTTTATTCTCAGCTAACGGCTGACGACTTCAGGGTGGAAAATTACACGTTTGCACCTTCAGCAGCTTCACTGTAGGAATTCCCTGCAAAAACACAAAATCTTACCAAGTATTTTAATCTTGTTTTTAGTGCAAACATATTACACTTGGGAAAAAAAGTGCAAAAACTAACTTGGAAGTAACTTTTCAGCAACATGCAATAGCTTATTTTACGTAAATAATTCCTTAATATAGATAAAAAAAGTACGAGTTCTACTCTAACATGTTTTGTTATAAGTGAAATAATCTATAATCTGCTGGTGGAACTAGAACTTTTTCCCTCCAGCCCTGTTTGATCCGCTTCAATCCAACTCCAGTCCGTTTGCCTAGTCAAAGTCCGGTTCATTTGAGAAGTGTATACTAAGCTAACTCCGGTTCACCTGCAAACCTCGGTCTGGTTTCAGTTGAAGTGAACTCTGGTTCAGTTTGAATGTGAACGCCAAGCGGACTGGAGACCGCTCCAAAAGCAGGAAGTAGACTACATCGCAGGGTATTCTGGGTAAATACAACCATAACAAACGCAGTAGCTTAGGGCTAACGGGAGAAATTATGACTCAACTAAAGCCAACGACTAAAGAGAAATCCTTCAACCGCTAAAATCTGACGCCTCCATTTTGGTTTCTGTTTGGTGAAGAAGGAAGTTGCTCTCAGTGTCTTCAGAGGTTTTTGTGTCGTTTCCTTCAGTGGTTCTTGGTGCAGCACCCCCACAGGCCAGGAGGGGAACAGGTTGGTTTGACTCAGAGCAGATCAGACTAAACCTTCAGGACTGTCAGGAGGGAAAACAAGCCAAACAGTCTTTTTGTCTCAGTCGTGTTATGGTCGGTGAAATGTTTGATCATGAAGAAAAACCAGCTGATTGTTGATGTTCAGTCCAGCCAGTCTGACTCCATTAGAACATGCGAGTTGTAATGGTGATGTTTAGTTGTAATGATCTGTGTCATTACTCCGTCTTGAGCAGTAATTATCCCGACAGTAACGAGACAAAGCGCCTGAGCAGCACCAAACCAGACGGGCCTGTTCTCTGTCCGTCTTCTTCTCTTCCTCCTGTCGCTTCTCTTCCAGCGGTTGGCTTCGTCACTCAGCGCTCGCCAAACATCCCGCTGCTGGAACGCCAACGGCACGAAGCAAAACGAGCGCATCTGAGGTGTGATGTCTAACGGCCAACCCAGAATAACCTGTTGAAACGGAGATCATTTCTCTTTATTCCTGTGTTTTAGTCAAAGTGAAGCAGAAATGATTTGAGGGAGTTTGATATTTTGGAGTAACGCTGCTGTTCTGCAGCTCAGTCGGCTGGTGCTCTGCTCGTACGGCCACACCTAGACGGGTTCTTCTCCATTCAGGGCGTGTTGGGGAAACGGCCTGTAAAGCCTCTTGTGCTGTGGAGCCGCGGTTCAGCTGACCAAACCTCTGAGCTGTGGTATTACACCAGAATCAAACCCACAACTTGTCAGGGTTTCTGTCTGCCGAGAAACAGGAGGTTTCCAACACTTCCTGGTCAGTTTTAGTCCAAATTTAGGAACTTTTCTGACATGAATTTCAAAATGTTTATCATTTGGAGTCTAAAAAAGTGATACAGATTATAATCTACAACAAATGACAACATTTAGTTGTCATCAAGAGGCCATTTGACTCTGTATTATTATTTAGACTAAATATTTTTCCATTCATTCATCATCTGTACCGTTTTATCCTTGCAGAGGTTCTGGTGCCCAGTCTTTGGGTGAAAACCGATAACTTAACCTAACGCTCAAATGATTAATTGTGATTAATCGATTATTGAGATAATTGTTAACTAAGTTAGTAACTGATTAATCGTTAACTTGACTTGAATACAGACTCAAAAATAGGACCATTGATGAAAGAACAAAGTAGACAAAGCTGTAATTAAGTCAAACTGTACAAATAAACAGCTTCACCAGTTTAAATTCTGTTAAAATATTTATTACGTAACTTTTTCATCCAATTATTAATCGATTAATCACTTTCTCTACCACTAGATCAGCACTGCACTGTGTTAAGTCAAACATAAAGAGCTGAGCTTTGTTGTTGAAGCATTTTTAACTGCAGATGCATCCTTAGTTACAAATAAGGCGTTCACTAAATGAATGCTATCTTATTGCATTTTAATAAATGTATTTTTCTGTTGCTTAATAAAAGGAATTTGTTTCTTCACATTTTTTATGCATTTCTTGCACAAAAAGACTTGAAAGAGATCTGCAGAATGTGACATTTTATTTATCCGATTAATCGCTAAATAATCGATTAATCGATAACTTGTGGTGTGTTTTGAGCCGAACCCAGCTGGGCCATGGCGGCTGGTTCTGGAGCAAACGGACCTGATTCAGGCTCCGTCTCTGATTTCTCCTCCTGAATCATTTAGCAAGTTGGAAACGGGGCGAAGATGCACAGACATGACAACATTTATCGTTTTATGAAGCGTGGACGAGCGCCGCTGCCGTCTTCATCTGCGGTGACACCAGAGCCGGATCGTCCTGCAGGACTTGAGTCCCGACTGAGGCCTGTTCTCTCCAGAACCGCCCCGCTGGGCGTCGGTGGAGCTCATGTTGGTTTCAGGCCACAGAGGAGTCGCGTTAAATATTTAGCGGTCGTTCCCAGCCGTCAGGTTCCTCAGAGCTCATCAGATTGTCCCTCGATGCACTCGGTTAAAGAAACGGGAACCGGGCTCTCTGGTTCTGCCTTTGGTTGTTTTCAGGAATCATCTGGTGGGACGGGTTGGTTTCTGTCTGCTCTACTTTCTCTGGGGGAACACTGAGACGTTCAGCTCTTCGTTTCTGTTTCACAGAGGAATAAAACCCTCAGGCTCCTCCAGAAATCCATAAACATGCAGTGAAACCCCTTAAACGAAGCAGCAGCTCAACATTTCCAAACATTCATGAACATTATTGTTCTGGATAAACAAAGGAAGACAGTGTTATCATGATGCAGCCTTTAAATGTCGGTTTGTTTACATTATGCATGCAAGCAGACAAAGCTTTACTCCCAGGCATGATAATGTCTCCCTGCAGGTTAGGATTAGGGTCATTACGGATAAATGAGTAGATTAAACATTTATTTCACATATTTGCAAGAAAAACTTAAACTCAGATGCTAGAAAGTTGAAAATGTGCAAGAAAACGATAATTTTTCATGACTATGAAGACATAAATGAGCAAATTTAACACTAAATTTGTAAGAGAAGAAAATGTCAGTTTGCTGAGATGATGCAGACAGATGTTTGTGATTAAAAATAAAAACGTGCCAGAAGTCCTCCAAGATTAGGAGAGTCACATCTGGATCAGGTTCTGGTTCTTTTCTGGATCAGAACAACTCTCTGGTCCAGGTGAGAAAAATATATTGGTTTTAATATTGATTTAAGCCTTTTAACCCTCATTTTTAAAAACAATTTATTGCCAATTTTCAACTTTCGTGAATCAGAGCGAATAAGGGTGACTAAAGGGCGAGGACTGGGTGGAGCGGTCGTGTCTGGGAGCCGTGGCAGAAAGGGGAAGGAAGGCTCTGAGGTTTCTGTGGTTTTTCAGCTCCTCTCCCTCCTTTAAATAAAGCCGCTGCCGCCGCAGCAGCAAACGGTGGGCGAGTCCTCCACGTCGGGCCCGAAACGCCGACGGATCACTGCTTGTGTCACTCCGGGTGTTAATGGACCAGATGGGGAAACCTCATTGGATGCTGAATCAAAGAGCAGAGAGTTCCTGCTGCTTAATACAAACACAGATGTTTCTTAATGTTTTAGTATCTGTAGAAGAGCCAACATCAGAGCTTGGTAACCAATTGTTCTGACGATTAATCAACTGAAAAATGGCACCTTCTGCAGATTTTTCTTTTAACCACTTAAACCTTTCATTATGCAATATTAAAAGATGCAAGTAAACAATTCTATTCTTTTTTTAAATCAGGAAATTAACATTTTAATGCTTGAAATGCAATGACATTTATTGGAAATGGCCATTTTATTTAAAAAAATCTGTCTACTCAATGATTAATCGAATTCACAGATACTTTGATTTCCAAAGGAAATTAAATAACTTGTATTAATTCAGTCATCAGTTACTGTAGGTAGTGATGGCTGTTGGCAGGAAACTGCTCTTGTAGCAGTCTGTATTACAGTGAATCTGAAGAAGCCTCTGACTGAAGACACTGTTTCCCCATAGTCTCATGAAGAGGATGGACAGGATGTCCATAAATTTATAGATTTTATGAAGAATCCTCCCTTGCGCCATCATCTCCAGAGGTCCCACAGTCGTCCCCAGAACAGAACATTAGGTGGCGATTATTCAAGCAATCAATTAATCACGATTAATCGATTCAGTCCTATCTAAAAACTGCTGTTCAGCAGTTTCGGGGATTTGCAACGCTGGTAATTGTTTACGGTGCTTAAAGCTGAATGTATATGCAGAACTTTAATGGCTGGTTGGTTTTGTATTTTAAATGTCAACATGGGAACAAAAGGCATGGAGTGGAGAAGTGCAGCCATTGTTTGCTGGATAAACTGTCACAAAGCTGCAGCTTTTCCTGCAGCTGCACCGATCTCCATGTGGGTCAGGGAAGTCCTGTGCCCTCACGATCCTGTCTGATCCAATCAAAGCGAGCCTGCAGGGATTACCCTGCTGCCGCTAGCAGAGACGGCTCCCCTGACTCACCGCGCTGTAGTAAACGCACGGCGACACTCGCGACCCCGCGCCGGCTTCACTTCATCAACGCCTTCAAAATGATGTCGTTTTTCTTCGCCGCATTCACAAACCACACTGAGCAGATAAAAACTCAGCTCAACCGTCCAATTTTGTTCAACCTACAGAAGCATTTTAAGCCTCCTAAAAATAAGTCGCCGTGGTCTTGCGTCGCTTAGCAACAACCCCCGAAGCTGCACTGCCGTTCAACTGCTGCGACTGTGTGACCGAAGTCTGAGTGAGGATTTCCTCGGTGAAACTCCCGGCTGATGAGAAGCTGTCACAGGAGTCAGAGAGTCGCCGAGCCGAAGCAGCCGGTGTCGAGTTATCTCACGATCACGACCCGGTTCGGTTCTGAGAAACGGTACTGGAGAGCAGGAAGCAGCCGAGGTGTGAGGCTGCAAGAGGAAGTTGCACTCTGTGTTTTTACTCATCACAGGCGGCAGCTCTCCTGCAAAAGCTGCAAAATGAATCCAATTAGTTCAAAGGTCAAACCACGTCCAACTGCAAAAACGCAGAAGATAACCAAGAATGTTGGTCTAGTTTCTAATGCAAACATCTCGGCACACATTAAGAGGATCGTTTCACTTTAATAAGTCGTTTTTATAATGTTATAAGGGAAATAATTGCTGAAAAGTTACTTGTACGTTAGTTTTGTCTTATTTCAATTTATGAAGACATTTGTACCAGAAACTAGACCAAAGTTTCTTGGAAAGGTTTTGTGTAACTTCTAGAAAACGTAATTTCTAAGGATACAATCTTAAAAGTGTTCTCAGTTAGCCGTTTTCTGAAGGCTTTTTAATGTAGAGTTGCTGCTTTGTCACCATTTTCAGTCTTTTTCAGCATCAACATGTATCATTTAAAGAAAAACTAACAGAAAAACTCGGGTTCCTCCACTCAGTTTGGTGCCTTTTTTTAAACTGACTGGTTGAAAGCCAGAACTTTTTGTTTTGTTTTTAGGGCTGGATCCATCAAATGACACATGAATCCAGATGGCAGTGGTGGTTTTCTTGATATCAGGCTTATTTTAAAGAGATAATATGGACCCCTCCCACAGCTGCAGCCATCAGGCCTTCTGAGGGGAAATGTGGGTTTTTACCAGTTCAGTCTGTGATTATCTGGAGCACGAGGTTCCCGGAGTTACATTAACGTAAAGTTTTAGGCTGATGTGGTTGGACGGATCTGCTCCCAAACTGCCCGGGAATAAAACACCATCTGATTGGTCACATGTATAGTAAACATGATCAATGTTCGTAGGAAGGTCACAGATGTGATGTTGGTCATGCAGAAAGGTCTGCAAAGGATGGCTGTAGTAATCGATTAATCAATTGCTCTGATGATTAATTGGGTATTCAGACGATTAATCGGATAAAAAAACTTGCACATCCTGCAGATTTATTTGTTTGCTCTCTTTTCGAAACGCATTAAAAGTTGCAAGTAAATAAATGCAATTCATCTAAGTAAGACAATAAATATCTTATTGCAGCATTTCTTTGGTGAACTCTTGCTTATTTGAAGCAAAGGATGCATTTGCAGCTAAACGCTTCTGACATTTGATCTGGTCTTTTTTTTTTCTTTTAATTTTTGGATGAATTAATTGGAAGAAAAGGGTCCTTTAAAAAAGATTTTTCAATGGAATTTGAACCAGATGAAACTAAAACTGCCCCTTGAGGAGTTCTGGGTTGAATATTTTTTACCGGAAAAGGTTTATTTTTTTACTTTAAATACAAAATGTAGAAATCTGTACAGTTTTGTTTGATTTCTGCCCTGAGCTTGGCGTTCTTTGATTATGTATACTCCAGTTAATGATTAATCAAGTTACTTTAGCTGACGATTATTTCAACAACCGATTAATCGTTTTGGCCTCACATGTAAACTGAACCTACAGTCCTGCAGCTGTTCTAATTTAAACTGCGGCGATGTAAACCGAGTCCCGGCTTCACTCCGTTAGCCGTCCTGCCTGCTGTTGAATGATGGCTGCTTTGCATGCTGATTTGCCTTTGAATCCGTTTCACTCACTCTGCTGGTTGAAGTCTGTGAATCATAAAACCATAAAGGCCCGGCTGCGCTGTGGAATGTGTGACCAAGCTGAACTTTGGTAGCGGGGGGGTGGATGTTACTGCATGGGTCGTCAACAAGCGGAAACTCAGAGGAGCAAACATGCTGCTCCTCGTTCTGGAGGCCTCACAGAACAACCTTATTTTTGCAACTTGGAATGCAATCGCAACTTTATCCAGCTGTAAACATTTTGCATAAATATTCGGTTTTTACTGTTTTAATTACAGTTAAGGAGAAGACTTGGTGAAGGAGAGACTTTATACGCAGCTCCTGCCAAAAAGTCAACACTCATCGTCTGACTTGGCGCTGCTGAAGGAGAAGAAGCAGCAGCTGATGCAACAACCACAGAGTCACAAAAATGTTGAGGTTGCCATGTTCATTCCTGCTTTCCTTTCTGGGGAGCAGGAAGGAGGGGGAGCTAAAAGCGCCACTCTGCTTTGTTTTTTCATCAGACAGAAATGAAGAAAGCCTGAATTCAAGCTAACAGCCGGGGTTGGGAGTCAGAGACGCTCCAGCTTCAAATCCTGAAATATATTTGAACTAAACTCCAGTTTTTTTGATGTTTACTCCATGATTTGAGATTTTACAGAAAACTGAGTCAAGTTTATTACATAAAGCATTTCAGCAGGAAAGGTGCTTCACATGAGGGAAACGTAAAAACAACAGACATAAACCTAAAAATATTGGAATGCCATTAATAACTGGAAAACTATTAATTTTAGTCTTTAATTTTAGCTCTAGACCGGTGGATTTTTAGCCTTTTGTAAGGAACTGTGTTTCAGCAGTTCTGCAGTTTCTGGAAGTTTATTCCAGATTAGAGGAGCATGTAATCTGAACCAGCGGTTCCCTGGTTTTATTGAGAACCAAGCAGCAGCGTTCTGCAGTGTGGCTAAAGATGAACACATGGATGAGTTTCTCTAGATCTTTAGTCCTCTAATCCTGGAAATGTTCATCAGCCGACTTTGTAACCGTCTTTATGTTGCTCTGAAGGTTCAGGTCAGAGTTCAGCCTGATCTCTGGTCTCCAGCTGTAATACCTGAAGCTGTATGGTAACTTATAATCTGAGCTAGTGGCAATCTGTATATTAAATGGGAGGAGTCCCAGGATTGAACCTTGGGGGATCCCACATCGGTTTTCTCAGCTTTGATAAAAAAAGTTACTGTCTGATATTTGGACTTTGTTTGAGATTGTCGCCTACATTTTTCCATTGCTTAACACCAGAAATACACAGAAACGTTAAGATTTTAAACTTATATTCCCCTCTTGCATTGTATCCTCCCTCACGGTCCCCAAATGTTTTCTGGTAATTGTCTCTTTTCATAATAATTGCTGACTAGTGAGAAACAATATAATTTTGACTGTTTAAAAAGTGGATCAGTGTGTTTGATTATTCTTTTTTGCAGAATAAGTGTGTTGAAGTTTTATGATTGACTCTGAACAGTTGATCTAAATATGGCAGAATAAGTGACATTAATTCTCCAGATACCAGAGAAAATGAGGAGTTTTTCCTCCTAACTGTGGTGGATGTGGGTCAGGTGGGCAGTCGGTCATTTCCCTGGACGCTCCTCCTGCGTGTCAGCGGGGGGCGCACCTTGCCGGCCTCTTACATCACTGTTGTCGCGGCGACCGCCACTTAAATCTGCTGCCTTATAAGGTAACAGTGCGGCAGGCGGGTGGAAAGGGGGAGGGGCAGGAAGAGGCTGTTAATGTGACAATGCAGCTTCTGCTGCCGGGCAACTGGGCCAGCCTGCAACTCCCGTCCAACCGCATTTTCTCCAACACACACAAAGATCCGACTGTTTCCTTTTACTTTCCTCCTCTTTGATTAAACCAGATGAATAATCAGATGTTTGGGATTTTTCTTTCCTCCTTGTCTTTGGAAATACTTTGGCCCTTTGTTTGCTACCTTTGTTTCTCTTTGAGGTGTGTGCACATGTTGGCTGTCATCACAGTCTGGGAGTAAGCAGCCCTGCCCAGTGTGAATATTTCAGTTCGAATGCTTCTCATACCCAACGTGCAGAAATAACCAAGCAGGTTTTAGTTTTATGCTTTACTTTCTTTTTGCTCTTTTCTTCTTTCTGTACGCTGGAACGCTTTGACACTGTTCTGGTCTTGCTGGTTTGTAGATGCATTTCTACCTAAGCGTTCATTCACACCGGCTCCGTTTGGTTCACTTTGATCCAACTCCAGTTTGTTTGAGTTTAAAACCATTTCAGTCGGTGAGGTGTGAAGGTGAAATTGAACTGCTCCGCCTGAAAACCTCCATTTGGACTGGACACAGATTGAATGCATGTGTGAAAGCGAAGTGGACCATAGACCACTCCAAAAGCAGGAAGTGGACTACAACACAGGGCATTCTGGGTAAAATCAACCAAAGCAAATGTGCTAGTCTAGCAGTAACAGGAGAAATGACTCCTGGCTTTTTACCAAAGACAAAAAAGAAATCCTACATCCTCTAAAATCTGACGCAACTCCTTTTAGTTAAAGCTTCTTCAGAGGTTTACATGTCGTTTCCTTCAGCGGTTCTTGTTGCAGCGCCCCCTCAGGCGAGGAAGGAAACAGGTTGCTTGGTTGGTTTGACTCAGCGCAGCTGAAAATGTAATAAAAGTTGCTCTTTTGGTCCCAAATCAAACCAAATTTACCAACTACCAGGTGTGAAAGCAACCATAATATGTTTTAGCATCACATCTGTAGATGAACTTATGTTTACGGTTCATGCGTTGCTCTTTTTGCCTAATTTAATACTTATTCTACTTACAGAGACTTTTACTGGAAAATACACTAAAACAGGTTGGAGTCATAAAGTGTACGGTGTCCAAAGTGGAACTTGGGGTCGTTTGGTGGCATTAACAGGCGATTACCTCCTGAGCTGCTGACATGTCTGACCTCAGTGTGTGGAGGGAGTTTTCCCAGTTAGCCATGTGTAGTTGGCATTTGCATGCTAATGTTAGCTGTTAGCATCCTCCTTTCAGTTGAGGCATTGGTGCATTAAGATAAAAAGTATATTTTCCTCACATTGTAGAAATTGCTATGTTCTGGCATTGTTGGTTGCTAGCTTTAGCTTGCTAATGTTAGCTAATTCACTGAAAATTTCCTTTATCTCTTGAAAGTACTTTTCCTTCCTTTGTCTTAAATTTGTATAACTCTAGATGTTTTTGACATTAAAAGTCAGCATTGGGTTGCTAACGTTATCTTTAGCTATGTTGGCTAGTTCTGGGAGTTGCACATCGTTTTCTAATTTTACAGGAAAATGGGAAATAAGTTAGTTGAAGTTTTGAATGCTGCTGCAAATGTGAGCTATGTGCTTAATGAGTCAGCCATTTCTACACTGGAAACAAGTTTAAGGCTACAAAACTTGAGTTCAGCAAACGCAACTCATGAGTCATCAGGTTGAATGAAAACTTGTATCCTTTACAACATATCTGAGGCATTTTCTCTGAGATTAAATTGTACACGTTCACAAACGGAGGTTAATTTCTTTCTCAGTTCTGCTCTCAACACAATTACTTCAGCTCTTTAACCAACAACTTCCTCTTTCTGGTTTCAGATGGTTTTTATCAGTCACTCATGAAAGAAAACTGACGTTTAAACTTTTTAAAAACGGAAGCAGCGCAGTTTGGCTGGAGCAGTATCGCAATATGCCCATTTTTAGAGTTTGAGCCTCTAACTGTTGTTTGTTTCTCAGTAAATGAGTGTTTTCATTGTACCATTATGAGTTGCCGATTTCAGTTCTGAGTAAAAGCACATCAGCTCCCATTAATCTCTACTGGTGTGCCTTTCAGACGCCACCCAGATTAACGTTATTCAATCAATCAACTTTATTTGTGCAGCACATTTCAGCAGCAAGGCCTTTCAAAGCGTTTTACCTCAAAATACGAAGTCATAGAAGACAGTTAATTAACGAAGAATTACAAGTGCCATTGATGCTCATTGTTTCAGTTATTATGGTTCAAAAGCAACTCTAATCAGCTGGGTTTAGATTTAAATTCACTCGGTGATTCAGTTGTTTTGCAGTTTTCTGGAAGTGTATTCTGGATTTATGGTGCACAGAACCTGAAAGCTGCTTCTTCATGTTTGGTTCTGGATGCAGAACCATGTTTGGCAGCGTTCTGGATCAGATTGATTCTTTTAGACAGACCTGTAAAGACACTGCTGCAGTGATCAATGAGACTAAAGATAAACGTATGGAGGAGTTTATGTTGCTCTTGCTGAGACTTTATAAATGTTCTTCAGGTGATAGAAGGCTGACTTTGTAACTGTCTTTATGTGGCTCTGAAGGTTCAGGTTCAGCCTATTCTCTAGATTCCAGCTGTAATAATTAAAGCTGTTCTGACTCCGAAGGTCCAGTCGGTTGGACTAAATGCGACGCTGTTTTAATCCAACGTTGCAGTAAACGGCTCGGCGTCGCTCTCGGTCCGAGGCGGTTTGGGTTAAACAGGTGATTTTAATGCTGTGGACGATCAGCACGGAGCGACGTAAACAGGCCAAATGACTTTCACATGTCAGTAAATCAGGTTTCCAGAATTTCTCAGCTCTTTGGCAGCGGCAGACATCTGGCAGTCAGAACATCGCCTGATGAAAAACATGTGCCGTCACCAAATACATTTTCATCGTCATTCGGATTCTTTCTCTTCTGTCACTGACTCAGTGGCAGTTCTTACATGAGTCACTTCCAGCTTCAAACCTTTTTTTGTCTTTCACAATAAAAACTTCAAGTAATCTGTATAAATCTGTTATTCTGTGATCCTGTGCTTCGCTAAGGAGGTAAATTACCTACTTTTTGTTGCACCAGTCCATCTTAATCAGCAAGATAATTGTAGTTTAAATCACCGCTGCGCTCCTGTGCAACCTGATCTTTATGTGTTGGGGATCTAGATAATAGTCTGCTTTCTAGCAAAGGGTGGCTGGTTCTGTTTTCTGCTGCCTAATCTGATGAACAGAACCAGAGAACCGACTCGTAGCTCTGGAAGGATTCAGCCAGCGGTTTTTCTAACAGCTGACTCCTGCAGCTGCCAACTGCTATTAGCGCCTGCCAAACTCCTGATCTGGTCGATGCAGAGGCACGCTCACGCGGAGGAACGTGTGTGTGCTGTAATAACGGTGACCTCAGCTCATTCAGTGATTAAACCGTTCTGGTTTCGTAATGGGAGGTCAAGCCGACGAAGGAAAGGGAACACCGCTTTGGCTACTGGAGACGGCCGGAAAACAGCTGGAAACGAACAGAATGAGTAACTGAAAGGGTCGGCTTGTACGTCAGGGAAAGGCAAAGGTCAACCCAGGAGAGACATTCGGTAAACGGTCACTGGGTACCAAACTGTCTCCTTTTAAGTGAACGTCAACCTGAACTAAGTGGACATATCTGCTGTCAGAGCACGCACTGAAAAAACACAAAATATTACCAAGTATTTTTGGTTTAGTTTCTGATGCTTTGGAAATAAACCAAAACTAACTTACAAGTAAGATATAGGAGCTTGTTTTAAGTCAATAATTCCTTAATATTGACAAATAAACGCTGGTTCCATTGGCAGATTATTTCACTCAACATGGGGAAAATATTGCAAACTGATTTATCTGCCAATGGATCAAGAACTTTTACATCAATATTAAGGAATTACTGACTTAAAAAAAGATTCTTTATCTTGCTGAAAAGTTACTTGTTTTCTCATTTCAAGTGAATTAAAAAATTTGCATTAGAAACTAGACCAAAAATACTTGGATAGATTTTGTGGTTTTTGCAGTGCATCAGAGGGAATGGCTGCTTATAGGGAAGAAAAATGACATGAACATAATCTCAGCCTTGTGTTTCTCTGGGTGCAGTCTAATGGCAGAAACCAGGTGTTAGTCGCACCCTTTTTGGTCTCTAGGCAATGTTCTGGGATTATTATCTTTATAACAAAATGTTCATCACACTCCCAGCTGTACTACAAGTTTATGATGACTAAGTGCAACTTGGTGACGTCATCTTTTCAACTTCACTAAAGACGCTTTGAATTCCTGTCGGCGACTTTGACTGATTCTGACTTTTCCTTTTAGAAATATAAGAATATGTGAAAACATTCAGAATATTTTCCTAGCCTTTCAGTGATGGACAGTCATTTAGGAATAGACACAGCCGTCCATGTGAGAGCAGTCGCTTTAAAACTGGGCTATAAAACAAAGACCAGATAGTTTTAAGTCTGTAGCATCTTCCTCTGACTTTCTTTTTAACATGCTAACATTAGCATCATAACAGCTAGCTTAATGTGTAGCCATTTCAACGGCTCACAGTTGAAATAGTTACCAGGTAGTTTTATTACCTGACATTGTAAACTAATAGTATGAATGGAGCTGAAACGGATTTAGTTTGAGAAACAAAGATGTGGTTAAATGGTCGTTAGCATTGGTAGCATTTCTAGCTAGCAGTGTGGATTGATTGGTGCTTATAACTTATAATGGTATCATAATGATTACAAATATGGACTTAATGTGAAAACTTGTGAAAGAAAACTGAGCCAGCTGCGTCTACAGATGGTTAAATTGGAAATGTAGCTCATGGTTCACATGATTTATAGCTGCTTTATTAACTTTGTGCTAAACTGATTTAAGTATTAAAATGAACACAAAAAACATGATTATTAGCTTGACGGGCATTTAGTGTGTGTGTTAAACTTTTGATTTAGTAGCTTTTCAAAGAGATGGCTCAGTAATCTGTAATCACATCATTACGTTGAAGTAATCAGTACCAAAGTTCGGTCGCTGTTTTCAGTTTTAAGCAAGTCTGGCTCTATTTTTAGTTTCTTTTCCTGAGCGACTTCTACGTACATAAACACGGCTCAGAAATGCAGAAATGTTTTCCTTTCTCCCCTCGCCCCTAAGGCCGCCGGCTCCCTCCTGAACGCAGCCTGTTCACCTCTCATCTGGAGTTTGCATTTCTTCCTGACCTCACTTGGCTCTCTGCACGAGTCGGATTGCTCCTTTGACTCGCAGCAGCGCGGCGCTCTTTCATGAACTTCCCCTGCCCTTTCGTTGTTGGGCTCAGTCAGATGTGTCATGATTGGACAGGCTGTAAACGCTCAGTTTTACCAGCTTTCCCTGCTTTCATGTTTGACGTCTTGTACAGTGGGATTCATCTGCCACATTCCTGGGGAATTAACATGGACATCCTCCACCCCCTCTGCTTCCTGTGCCTCTGAAACACAGGAAGTGGAATACTTAGCAGTCGATTGGCTGAGGAGGGAAAAAGTGATGGCTTGATACGAGACGCCAACATTGAGCTCAATATGTTGACTGTGAGTTGGAACAGCTTTTTAAAACTGGTTACAGCTGCTGCACCAGACCTTTAACTAGACCTGCTGAGGAGATGAGCAGGAAACTGATTTAACCATTTTACAACCCACTGCTTGGACAAAGATTTTTAACCCTCGTCTTTGAAATGGGGCTGAAAACCTTATCACAATATTCACGTTTCATATCAGTCTATTGATAATTATTGATTAGTTGTTTGTTTTTTTTTAAATATCTGAAATAATTACCAAACTGGTGGCGTGACCTTTGCCCTTTCACCCAGTTTTCACTCCATTCTTTAGTTTTTTATTTTTAAGCAGTTATGAGGCAAAGTGGGGAAACTTGAGACTGCTTCTGCACTAGTTACTAAGCGGGTTGTTGCTAGGTAACCGAAGTTTGGGGGGAACTTGAAACTGCCTGTTGCTGAGCAGGTTGTTGCTAGGCAACCGAATAGTGAGTGAGATGGTTGATTCCACCAGCCTAGCTTATCTCTGTGAGAGCACGGCTAAAGTCTTTCCTCTGCCTACGTCTCCCAGAATGCTGTGCGGCTCAGTGAATATTCTATCAGATGATTATCTATTGACCTTGTTCATGAATTGATCACACATGAAAGTGTGATCAACTAATGATCAGTTGCCTCATTGTAGATCCCAAAGTTTGCAGCTTTTATTTTTGATAAGAGTATATCAGTTTGTTTTTGTATTATCAATTAGATTATTATTTTGGTAACTTTTTCTTTTTAAAACGCTTGCTGTACTCAGCCAAGTTTAACAAATTTAATCAAAAGCAGATTTAGGTCTTTTGATGAAAACCCACCGGATAGATGTGGTCACATTTCCCAGGACATTAAACAGAACAAAGTGGTTATTAAAAGACAAATGTGTGCTGTTGTACATAACATTATGCATTTTTTCATCAATAAAAAGTAAAAACTCTCCATCTACTTTAACCACCTGATCATGTTTAAATCATTCCAGGGGCTTCAAATGGCCCCCGTGCCGCACTTTGGACACCCTGACCTACAGTTACAGGGGCATGCTTTCATTTTAAACTGTTTGTAATTTAGCACATCCGTGTCAATATTTCACAGTCTGCAGATGGTTCATCTGAACCTGACTGACTGCTTGTGAAAGGAGACAAACATCGGAGATGATGATGATGATGATGATGATGGAATGAGGAAGGAAATGAGGTCTGAGTTGTAGAGAAGGATGCATCGAAGGGGGCTGGAGGGAGGAAGAGCATAGCACACATTCCTGGCGTCGCGTTGAGCAGAGCTGACGTAAATGCAGTGTGAAAAAGCGAGGCGTTTGATTTGTTCGGAGACGGGTGGAGTCTTCCCCACAAGACGGACGGCAAAACGTGTTTCTGCCGAAGAATCGACCGGAGGAGGGAAAGTCACATCTGGAAAGGATTAATAGTAAAAGTGTGCAGAAAGAAGTCTGCACTTTGTTTTATGTCCACAAATATCAGAGTTTGGTAGCAACTAGTTACATTTACTCAATTACATTTACTTTAGCAACTTTTTTGAATAAAATTTCTGGATTCTCTACGTTCTGAATAAAAAACAAACATGTTTTAACCAAAACTTCAGACACACTTGCAGTTTTTTTTTAGCTTCATAAGTTTTTTTTTTTACTGAAAGAAACTGATTTAGAAGAATTTTTTTGCTTGATTTTATTTTTTTGTTTCTAATATGAATAATTGTAATATAACAATTTGATCAGTTACTCAGTACGTATAGTTTTTACACAAAACCTTTTTGCTCATGAGTACAGTTTTTGACTTCTCTGCCTGTTATAACCAGTGAATGTTCAGTCAGCAGAGTTTTAAAGTGTCTCGTCTTTTTATTTGGTTCCAGGAAGACTTCCTGTGTTTCACTAAATTCCCTCATGCTTCAATCTGCCACAGAAAAATTCAGCTGACGACAGAAAACTATTTTTATTTAAACACGCGGACATGAACACAAATCAACTTTCTCTTTTGAGTTTTATTTGTTCAAAGCAGTTCAGATTTACTCTTAAAAGGAGATTTTTGTTTTTGTATGGAGAGTCAGCAGTGCCAAATTACAGTAAATTTTTGAAATAAATGTCATTAACTTATTAAACCTGAAAAAATACAGAACTACAATAAACATAGTTTGAAATATGAATTATAGTATAGCTGTTCCTGTACTGAAGCACAAAATGAGTAAATTTAAACGATATAAACTCAGTGGGCGGGATTAGGGGAGATCCTGATGTCTGATTGGCTGCTTCAAGCAGCAAGTCAAAACAACTTCTTAGAAGTTTGTTACCACTGTCAATATTTTCTCTGGAAGTGTGGAAACAACTTCAATAAATCATTTATTTACTACAAACTGTCTCTAGCTTTGTCTGAAATAGTACTATTGATTTCTCCAGGCTTAGCTGATGTTAGCCCCGCCCACTAGCTAACACCAGCTAACGCTTTCGCGTGAATTATTAGTTATTTTAAAGCAAGGCTGGAGTTTCTCACCAAGAGTTTTTTGTAAATGTATTGCAACAATTTAAACATTATTGAAGCCGTTTCTGTGCTGTACAGTACAGATTTTGACCTCAGACTGGGAGGAAGTTGTCTTTACTTGCGGTTTGAAGCAGCCAATCAGACGTCAGGGTCTCTATAAAAGCAGCTCTGACCCCGCCCACTGAGGTAGATGGACAAAGTTGACAGTTTTAGTTGATTCATGATGTCCTTCAGCACAGGAATGTTGATGTTTAGTTTTCTAAAATTAAATCACTTTATTTAAATGAGGCATATATTTTAATTCTGTATTTATTTCCAGTTTTATTAAATTAATGGCACACTTCACCCTCCGTAGTTCCCCATGTATTGTTCTCGCTCTGGGTGGTATTTATCCTCCCTGACTCCTCAGCTTATTGCCACCCTGTTGCACTCATTACCTCCTTAAGGAAGTTAGAAAGGTGGTAACTTTAACTTCAGTTTTTACTTCCTCCTTAAAAGCTGCAGAGCCTTTGTGATCCTGCATTCTTTGAAGGATTAATATTTCTAAGCTCTTGGTTTCCTGGTGAAAACGGTGAAAAGTAGTTGCTTTGTTGAGCCTGTTATCACAAAGTGGATTTAGTTTGCCAGTGAAAATCTTCTGCCAGATATTTAAATTCTCTGGTCCAACGTATCAACCCAACGGGCCGAGTGAAGAAATGGACGCGAGGTTTCTGCGGTGGACAATGTCAACACAGTTATGCAACATCGGACTGAGAGATATGGAGTAAAGCTGCGTTGCCCAAGTCTCAGCCGGTTTCTGTTGACACACAGCAGCGAGATGTGGCCTCGTGTTCTGGTGAAATACTCATTCTTGGTGGGGAAAAGGCCACAAATATGGCTGACATGAGCTGGAGTTCATCCTGGATACGGCAGGGATGTTTATGCTGCGAACAGAGGAGGGCAGAGAACCCAGAAACTACTCGAGTAAGAGCAGAACCACTTCAACATGAGTTTCCTCACGTGAAAAGTGGCAAGAAATTAAGTATTTGGTAAGAAGTCTACTCAGTACTGAGTAACTGATCAAATTCAATCATTTGATATTTAAAATGACATCATTAGACGGACAAAAATATAAAGTTAAGTGGGAATTTTGATATTTTACGGACAAAAATTCATATAAATAAGATAAAATGTTTCAAAATCAGTTTTTTAGTAAAACACTTATGAAAATGTTCAACTTTTTAAATTTCTGAGTTAAAATTTCCACTTAACTTCATATTTTGGTTTAATTATTGATCATTTGATCAGTTACTCAGTATTTGAGTAGACTTCTTACCAAATACATTTTTAATTTGTGTAAAAATATGTTGAACAAAACAAAATCAGGGAAAAAAGTTTTTCCAAATCAGTTTCTCTCAATAAAAAACAGAAACTTTAACAGAAACTGCAGGTCTGTGTCTGTCTGGTGAATTTCTGGTTAAAACATGTTTGTTTTTCATACAGTGGGTAGGAAACCCAGAAATTGTACTCAAATAAGAGTAATGATACGTCATAATTAAATTATTCAGACTATGGAGGAGTACAAATACTCCTAAAAGTAATTTTTTTTCGTAAAGTTAGTGTAAATGTAAGGGGTTACTGGAGGACTCTGGTTCTTGGTGAGTGTTGTAAACCGTATTCAGTTTTTAAGCCATTTTCTCGCTGATCCTGATGTAGACTAGACGCTCGCCGTGGTCATCGCAGCGTTTTGACCCCTGGCGGGACTCGGCGACCAACAAAGGCAGGAAGAGACTTGAATGAATGGAGAAATGGCCGCTGCAACTGACATTTAGCCTTTCGTCTAGTTTTTCCTCCCACCCTCATTTCCTTTCTCTCTTTATCGTTTAAACCTTTGAGTTGTGGAGAATGAAATGCTAATTTGTAAAATCTAGAATGCATCATGTAAGCAGTAATGCGAGATTAGATGTTTTGTTTTATGGACCAAGTTGGTATTTTCCAAAAATGAAACTTGGGATTCAACTACTGTAGCATTTTTGGTTTGCTAGCTTGAAACACAAACAATTTCTACTCTACAAGATGTTTGCATCAGATTTTTGCTGTTTTTAAAAAACTTTTGGACAGTTATGATGTGCAACCATGGCAACAAGGAGGTGTTTTTACAACCTGATGTCAAAAGCTAAAATAATACCTGAGCTGCAAACCCAAAGCTGAAAAGGAGGCTTCATGCATTCAGAGAAAGACGTTGTTCAAGTTGACTTTTCCACTGGTCGTATTGGGTGGAATACGACCAGTGGCTACTCCAGTGTCGCTGTAGCCATTCAAGATACATTTAAAGAGGAGCAGCGAAAGCAAATGAAGTGGATTAGCTGGGTTTGCTAACAACTGCTAGTTGTTGAATAATGCTAATCTTTTGCTGAATGCTTGCAACCATCTGCCATTTGCATTGGTATTTTCTTTGTTCTTGGTGAATTATTTTCCCAATAGTTCACATTAGGATATTTGCCTAAACATGCTAGTTGTTCCCTTTACTGCTTCATTCGTGCTAATCTTTACTGTCTTTGTTACTTTTAAAGTAATTAATGTTGTGATTAGCCTTAGCATTCAGTGTAATCCAGTATGTCATTAGCTTAGACATGCTAGGTGTTAGCTTCTCAATGCTACTAGTTGCATTAAAAAGGTTAATCGTTAGCATCCTGATGCTAATAATCTAGTTTGTTGTTTCACTTGACATGAAAGGTGTTAGCTTAATGCTAACCTGCAGTCCAGGTCAAATTAGTTGCTGGCTTGTGATTGGTCACTGCCAGGTGCTTTATCAAAACGGCGTGATGATTGGTCCGTAGAGAAAATATGAAGCCTCTTTAAATTGAACAATAATTTAAATGTTTTTAACTTTTCTGTTTGGTGAACTCAAGTGTCAGCAAATTATCTACAAATATAAAATTAAATCTGAACAACTTCTAACATTTAACAAGAGATAAAACAGTTGTAATGTTTAAAATGTAGAATATCTGCTTCAGTCAGCATATTTTTATCACGCTGAAGGATGAATGTTCAGTTCAAACAGCAGCCATAACCATCACTGTTTACAACCAAAGCTCCAATCAAGAAGCAGCTGCTTTTTGTAGAAACGACCAGAATAGCAGTTCAGACTTATTCCCATTTGAAATGGCTGGTGTCTGGTTAATTTTTTTTTCTACACAGTAAATGTTTGACAAGAGGAAACTATTTGTCAGATTAATCTGATGGGAACGCCCAGCCATGATGAATAATGCAACCTTTACAGAAAATCCTTCCCAAAAATCTGCTTTAAATCCAGGTTAATTCAGACAAATTAAATGTCACATAAGGACGCCGTTCAGCAGACCTTAAAGTCGAACAGTTAAAATCCTGTTTGTGCACTACAAAAACACAAAATCTTACCAAGTGTCTTTGGTCTGGCTTCATCAATTCTTCTCTCTTTGCCAAATTTTTACCTCACTTTGGACACGCTCCTAGATTTTATTGAAAAGTTACTTGTACGTTTGTTTTATTGATTTCAAGTTAAGTAAATATGTTTGTACGGTAAAGCAGATTAAAAAATACTTGGTAAGATGTCTTTTTTTTTTTAGTTTTTCACTTGAAGATACAAAAACGTGACACAGACTAGGACAAAAAGTCATGTTGCCCTTTCCAGCTGCAGTTATCTCCATATTTTCTCAGTCATTTCCCCTCCAGTTCTTTCCTTTTGTTTCTGTTTGCTGCTATATTAAGGCTCCTCAGTGAGCGAGGAAGCTTGTTGAAAACAGTCTGTGTTAAGTTGTTGACTCACATAATGGTATATCTGAGGGGCATTAGGCCGGCCAAGAAGTACACAGCAATTACGCGTGTGTGCGTGTGTGTGTGTGTGTGTGTGTGTGTGTGTGTGTGTGTGTGCTCCAGACTACCTGTCAGCACACGAAGCAGGAGCAGAGGCCCCCTCTGTTTCTGTGTTTGTGCACACATGTTAATGATCACCTGTCCAGACTTGAGGAGATAATGAGACCGGAGCAACCCCTGCTCTGCTGTGGGGCGTCGATCTCCCCGCTCTGGGTCGCCGCCGCTCCTTGTTTCGGCCTGCTTGTTTCTGTTTTAGAGGATTTTTATTGTTTTTCTCTTCTCCTTCCTAGCTGTCTGAGTTGTGCAGATGTGAAATTGCGCCGCCTGCCCGGTTGGGCCTGCGGGGGACGGTGTCCCGTTCCTGCACTGCTGCTGTACAGTAGCGAGCTGCAGATCTGGTTACGCCGCCGTCTGAATGGGCCAGCAGGAACCTGGCTGTGAAATCTACACCGCGCTGAGAAAACACAAAATCTAACCAAGTATTTTGTTTAGTTTCCACTGCAAATGTCTTGGTACACTTGACATAAGACAAAGCTAACTGATAGAAGACCTTTCAGATATAGGAACTTGTTTTAAGTCAATAATTCCTCAGTAGTGATGAGTAGTAGTTCACTTATTTCACTTATCAACCCCTTGCATGTTGTTGTTTTACGTCTGAGAATTTTGCGCATGCGCACAACGCTGGGGGACAAACTCGATTCTTTTACTCGCCATCCGTAGCCGCGCTGCAGCGGTAGAACCGCTAACTAAATGAGCCCTGGAGACGAAGAAGTTATTAATTTAATGCAGAAAAACCGTTAAAGAACAACTCAAAACCACTTTTCTTGCTCTGTGTGTCGGCTACGCTACACAGAGACTCGTTGCAGTAGCAACTGACAACAACGCCACTTTCTGTTTCAGGATTCAACAGCAATAAACACTCAAACATTTCCCACATAAAGAACAGAACATTCAGTTTTATGATTTTTAGGCTTGGTTTTTGTTTTGTGATTAGTAATACGTGATTAGCTAATGCTGCTATTAGCTAAGCTAACACAGTGGTAGATTAGCTAATGCTGCTATTAGCTAAGCTAACATGGTGGTAGATTAGCTAATGCTGCTATTAGCTAAGCTAACATGGTGGTAGATTAGCTAATGCTGCTATTAGCTAAGCTAACATGGTGGTAGATTAGCTAATGCTGCTATTAGCTAAGCTAACATGGTGGTAGATTAGCTAATGCTGCTATTAGCTAAGCTAACACGGTGGTAGATTAGATAATTTAAACACCTGCTCTACTGATGATCTGTCAGTTTATGTTTAGGTCGCTTTTTTTTTTTTTTTAACTGAAATGAAACACTGAACTCCTCATCACATCTACATGTTAGTGTTGTCTTGGTCAAGCTAGCATAACTGAACTACTTCACTCTCCCTTGCTATTTTTTTAATTAAAACCTTTTCCTGACCTCGTTATCTGGTTGTCATAATGTTGACAATTGGTAGCGAAGCACTGCATGCATTTTTATTTTATATATCAGGCATATATTTAAAATTTAGCATTGTAGTGACAGCTAAAACCAATGCTAGTCATCGTTAGCCAGCAGCTAGTGAGGAGATGGGGTAGGATCAGGCTGCACCCGGTCGGTAATGTGGGGAAAAATGTCATCAGTGAAATAATCTGCCAGTGGAACAGGAACTTTTTCATTTATATGAAGTTATTATTGACTTAAAACAAGCTTCCTTTCTTGCTGAAAACAAATTTATTAGTTTTGTCTTATTTTAAGTGTACCACAATATCTGCACTACAAAATAAACCAAAATACTTGATAAGATTTTGTTTTTTCACGCAGACCTTTTATTAGATTTAACAATAACCAGATAATTACAGTAAATTTCTGTTAAAAATTTTTGTAATTTGTGGTGGAATAAGATGAAACATTAATAGTAATTTAATTTCCCAGCACAGCCCTTTATTTAATCTAAGAATAGGAGCGCTGCAGCCGGACTGGACCGGACCGGACCGGATGCTGGACTCCTTGGTTTTGGCCCGGCCTGGTGCAGCGGCAGATCCAGTCCAACTTCCTTGAGGTTGCTCCTCCTGCCAAAACGTCCATATAAAACTTTTACTGTCGCTGCTGTTCTTGTTTTTAGTTTCCTCGATTTTGGTTTCAGTGTTTACTCAGAGCTGAGCTGCTGCAGCATAAAACGGTGCAGAAGTTTGGTTTTAAATCACTTTTAGGTCACAGTTAGTGACCAGTCTCCTCTGCTGCTTCTCTGATTCTGTGTTTAAATTAATACAAAGACGGGCAGCGGACTAAAGAAGTTGGGATCCAACATGGAACTTACTCTGTATGTTACAGTTTATCTGTTGAATCAAAGAACATTTTTATGCCTCGGTGATCCACAGTGCTGAGATTAAAGGCTCAGAAACTCTTAAAGTTATCTGGTGATGAAATTTGACTCTTAAAAAGCAAACAAAGATATTCATCTCCACTTGGTAAGCAGTAAGCAGGCCTTGAATCAGTTTTTTTTTTAATTGGCTCTAGTGGCCTTTATTTGACTGTTAATTGACAGGAAAGTGGGGAATGAGAGAAGGGGGAAGACATGCAGCAAAGGTCGCCAAGGCTGGGAATCGAACCTGCGACAGCTGCGTCGAGGACTAAGGCCTCCATATGTGGGTTGTGCTTAACCCCTGCACCACAGCACAACCAGGCCTTGAATCAGTTAATAGAGGAATCTCTGACTTATAATTAGGGCTGAAACGATTAATCAGATTAATCAATCATTGAAATGGTTGTAATGTAATTTAGTAATTGATTAACTGGAATATAGAGACTCAAAAAAGACAATTTGCTAAAACAACAAACTCAAAGCAGTAATTCTGTACAAATGATGCATAAATTTTACATTTAAGATGGAGAAAAAAAACAACCTTTCTCTGTTTCTGTTGAACCCAGAACTCCTAAAGTGGAAGTTTTAACTCCATCCGGTTCAAATTCTTTACAAAAACATCTGTTAAGCACCATTTGTTACCCAATTATCAATTGATTAATCAAAATAATCAACAAAATAATCTGCAGCATTAAGCTGAGTGGAGCAAAAGTATTGTTAGGAATATCTTTTATCTGCAGATTCATCCTTTGCTACAAATCGAACCGTTCTCTACAGGAATGCTGTTGCTGCGTTTTAGGAAACAATGATTTTTATTTCAGAAATTTGTTTTGTATCTTTTAATGTTTCAAATACAAAACCAGCTTAAGTGGTCAATAAGAAATCAGCAGGTTTTGCCAGTTTTATTTGATTAAAATACGTCTGTTCATAAATCACTGAGCAGCTTAAAGATCTGCTGCTGTTGTATCAAACTTCCAGACCTCTCAGGTCTTCAGGTTCTGGTCTGCATCCAGAACCAGAACCAAACATGGAGTAAACTTCCAGAAAACTGCAAAACACCCAAAACACTGACATCCTAAAGTCCCATCTGTGTAGCACTGCTTTTGAACCATAAACTGGAACGTTGACCAACATATTTGACGTGTATTGATGATTTTGATGACGGTACTTGACAAAACATTTGATGGTTTTACTGTTGGTGACAGTAGGATGTGTTCATGTTATCATGATGTAAAGCTGCTGGAATGTGCTACACAAATTAACTTGATTGATTTTGTAATCGTTTCTGAATCGATTCATGATCCTGAAAATCAGAATCAAATCGTGGGAAAATGTCGTCCATGAAAGAGGCATATTCCCCAAAAACATGGCGTTCCCACACGGCTCCTGACTAGACGAGGTGCTGACGATGGTTTTTAGCTTTTCATGGTGCAACGCTGAAATTTGCAACACAAACAAACTTGATTGATCGACGGGCTCCAGAGACGTCGGTTGCTGTTTCTCACACCTCCACTGGCAGCTGGCGGCTGGTTGAGCTGGTTCCCAGCGGGGCAGGCGGGTGCAGACCTGCATCCAGGTGAGCTCAGCAGAGGAGGGGAGTCGGTTGGTGGCAGATTCCCTCAGAGGACAAACCAGAGCGCTGCAGGCCTCAGAGCACCATCCAGCGCAGAGGATGCGCTCCAACATGCAGCCGCTGCATGTCGCATTCCTCAAACCAGTGGAGGGTGATGTCACAGCGCCGGTGCCGGGTGGGTCGGGGCCATCCAGCTTCCTGTGAGCCGCTCTGAGGGTTTCATTTTAGCCGATTGCAGCGAGAAATTAAAGCAAAGTGAAGTTTAACACCAAGAACAGTAGGTCTGCCATCGATTATTCTAGTGATTAATTATTCTGATGAGTAATCGATTAAAATCTCTGAGCTCCAGGGATCCAGTAGAAGCTCAATGCATGGATGAGTTTGTCTAGATGTTAGTGACTTAGTGCTGGAAATGTTCTCCAGGTGACAGAAGGCCAACTTTGTAACCGTCTTTATGTGGCTGTGCAGGTTCAGGTCAGAGTCCGTCATTACGCCCAGATTTCAGGCCTGGTCTCTAGTTTCTGGTTTCCTTCTGGGCTGAGTCAGACCTGGTTTGAAGGACTTCTTGTGGAGAAGTGTGTCGCAGTTTGATGTCGGTGCATCAAACTGCTGATGAGCTCATCGGTGTGTAACAGGGAGGAAAAACGGGCGTGTGATCCACAGAAAGCACGCACCCTCTGCTGCCGTCATGAGAAGATCTCCAGGCGTTGTGCAACAGCAGCTTTCAACCTGGCTCATTCTTTCCAATCCTAGAAGGACACACCCTTATCTCTCTGAGAGTGTGTGCGTGTGTGTGTGTGTGAGTAGGGGGAATGGGTCGCTAACATACATGACTTGTGTGCAGCCTAAACACGGCAGATGGGTTGAGAAATTGGGTGTGGGACTAATTGGTGAACTTCAAGCATGTGGCAGGTGTGAGTAGGTGGTTGGATTTTTGTGACTAGAGTACATTCCTGTTCAAGGAGTGGAGTGTGTGTGAAGTATGTGTGACGGACTTTCAGGGGTGTGTCTGCTCTGTGGTGTGTTTTTCTGCCTGGTTTTGTCTCTTTAATCTGATATCAGTCTTATCTGTAACCTTTGACCCCATCAGATCAGAGAGGAAGTGGATTAGGGGTCAGGTTTGTTTTAGACTAAACGGACGATCCCAGAAGGATTTACGGTCATTTTCAGGAAAACTAGGAGATCCCAACTTTTCTTAAAAAGAAAAAAAATAAACTTTTCACAAAAAATCTGATGCGATTTAGTTCCACAAGTTCTCAAACGTTTTATTAAACTTTAGCGTCATTAACGTCAGACATGGATCATAATCCTGCACCAGAAGAACAAGCAGCAAATCTGGACGTAAACAATGTCTGAAAATTAGAATTATGAAATTATGAAAGCCGTTTGTCAGTGAACGCATCACAGACTCTGAGCTCGACTCCTCAGGTTTCTCTGCAGTCGAGGCCGTTTCTGTTGGCGGCTCACTTTCCACTTTGGAGTCGCTGAAACACTCATGATGATCTGTAAATGATGAATCGAGCAACAATCTTAGTTTTTTCTGATTTAGCATCATGACTAGAGCTGCCATAAAAAAGATTGAGCAATCGATTATCCTGGCGAGTAATCGGTTAAAAAAAGCACTTTTTCTTTTAACCACTCAAGTTTTTTATGTAAAATCAAAAATGGATTAAAAGATGCATTTAAACAATTCAGTTCTTTTTAAAATAAGAAAATAAACATTTAATTTAAGCTCAGGCCTTTCTGCTTGCGTGCTAAACAGATTTATTTTAATATAAAAAATGCTGAAATAAACCAGATTAAGCCAAAACTGAGAAGTTTAATAATGGATGGAAGATTGAGCTTTACAAAAATGTGTTTTGTACAGTTTTAGTTTAATTACTGCTCTGTGTCGACAAACTGCCTTTTAAGTTTGTACACTTCAGTTAACAATAATTACTGAATTAGTTGATTTCAATAATCGATTGTGATTAACCGATTAATTGTTTCATGATGCTGTGGGATCTGTGCTCTGAGCATCTGGTGAGGATAAAATCTGTGTCCCAACGTATAAAAGGAAAATAAAAACGCCACTTCGCTACCTTTTTATTTTAGAAACGCTCGCAGAGATTTGACCCAGTTTCATCAGAACCTTAAATGCTATGTGAAAGTTTTCCTCTTCTTCCTCTCTACAAATGTAGCCTCTGCAGCTGTTAACCCAGCAGATGAAGTCATGTGACCTGCAGCTCGTTGGTCCACAGCGAAGCAGCTTAATCCTGCTGGAGGAACTTCAGGTGTCTAGTTAAAGTTCACTGATGTGGAAAACAACCAGAAGTAAATGATTTTATGAGGCGGCTACAGCCTGATGGAAGCAGCAGTTACCTAAGAGCTTCACGCTCTGAACCGTCTTAACACTCAGATCCAGATTTGCTGTCCTTCAGCTCGTTATCCTTGGCTGAGGTCAGAGGTCACGGCGCCAACACTCGGTCAGGTTAAACAGGATTCACCGGTTAACTCTTAATGCAGCCGATTAAATCTAGCAGGAGGTGAACACGAGCAGATTCCCTCGAGCAGAGCCGGCGTTTTGAGCGGGATTGACCGTCGTAAAGCAGACGGATCACATGATGAGCTGCGTATGAGGGATGACGGCACGCCAGGGTTAAAGGTCGCAGTCGCATGCTGCACCTGTTGCTCGGCTCTCCTCCCTCTGCCGACCCAAACGGGCCGAAGCGGAACGAAACACGGCAGAAAATCAGAGCTTTTCCTTCATGTTTCACTTGCAGCCACAGATCCAGAACGGGACGGATGATGAGACTCAGGATCTGATGAAAACATGTCCGCCGTTTGGATCATCCTGCAACACGCTGCAGGTCTCCGCCTGTCTGGAGCTCTGCCAGAAAAGTGAAGATTACAACGGCAGCTTCAGCAGAGATGCACTTTGGGACAGAATCATGTTTTTGCTCTTTAATGGACGACAGAAACACGAGTCTTAAAGTGTCTAGAGATTTGATTCAGAAACCATTTTGAAATCCAGTTTGTGTCGCACATTTCAGCAACTTTACATCATCATTAAAATTATCAATACACATCAAAAATGTCTGTCAATATTCCAGTAATTATTAATGAAAATACTTTAAACAGCTGCACTTTTAGCTTTGATTTAAAGGAACTCAGTGTTTTGGCTGTTTTGCAGTTTTCTGGAAGTTTTCTAATCAAATAGTTTAGAGATTCTGTTTAAATAATGTGACTAACGAGACCATTTAAAACATTTCTATAGGGTCTCGCACCATCAGTTTATATTTAAACAAAAATAGGTTTGTGCATAAAATCCTCTAACTTAAATTGGCAGCTTAGCTTAACAGTCAGAATGATTGACAATACATGCAGAGGGAGAGTTGATGCGTGATGTGCAATATACTCAGAGACTTACGACTGAAAAATGGATTTTTGAGTCTATTCAGAATTACCAGGATTAAGAGTTTTGATTCTCTATAGATTCTCTAAAAAAAAAAAAAAAAAGACAAAGTTTTGATGCATCTTGGGTTTATCTGAGAAACGCTGTATTAGGCAAAGCTTCAGTTCCTGACACCTTGGGGTTCAACGCTCTAAACAGTACAAACGATTAATCGTTTGTACTGCTACAAAAATGTAGCTTAGAAAATCCACAACCTTTTGAAAAAGCTGCCAGAAATCAGTAATTTTCTCGAGCAGCAGTCAGAGAATCGCGGCAACGTGGTGGAGGGACTGTTGATCCAGTGTGGGAGCAGCTCTGCATGCTCAGGCTTGTTGGGCTTTAACGGAAATCACTGCAGCGCCTCAGAAATGTTGCTCTTACAGTAAGGCGCTGTTACGTCTGCACAGGAGGCTTCATAATGGCTGGGTGTGTTGAGCGGCTGCAGGGAGGCTGAGCTCTGCTGGGTTTGGTACGAACGCTGACGTTGGACGAAGGACAAAGGATCTGCTCACCGTGGCCTTCAGCTGCAGGAAAACAAGCGTTAACAAGTCCCAAATGTTCTTATGCATACATGTAGGAGTTCACAGGTAGATCTGGCTGCAAATGAAACACTTTAACCAAAGGCTGAAACGATTAATCGTGATTAATCGATTATTAAAATGGTTGTCAACAAATTTAGTCAAAAGATCAAAAAGCTGACTTTACTGCACCCAAATCAGATTTTATTTCATTTATTAAACTTGGCTAAATACGTTTTAGCACAGAAACGAATAATTAGATAAATTGTGATTAATCGATTATTCACTAAAGAAATATGTTGCGTTTTATGCAATAAAGTTTTATTTATATTAAAGGAATATATTTCCATATTTCAAAGTATTTCTAATACTGCATACAAAAGCTTAAGTTGTCGAATAAAATTTCTGCAGAATGTGTCAAACTTTTATCTGATTAATTGAATATTTTAACGATTAATCGATTTACTAAAATAATTGTTAGTTGCCTCCCTACTTCAGCCATGAGTGGAATATGTTGAACAACTTGATCTTGATGTGTGAATGTTGCAGGAAACTGGTTTTGCTCAGTAAAATTCAGATCAAAATTAAGTAAACAGTCAATATTCTGCATAAAAACAGGGATTTATGAAAATCTTCATGTTGATGAGATCCAGACACGAACCGGAAAGCGTTTTTCTTGATGATAAATTGGACTTTTTTAACAACTCCAGCGAGGTGATTAATGCATCTTCACCGATTGTCTGCAACTTCCTGTCACTGCAGCGCCACTTCCTGCTGCATTGTTGCCATTTCTGCGCGTCTGTGGCAGGCTGACCATTGTCCTGCTGCCGCTGCCCACTGAAAATCCCTCCACCCTCCTCTTCCTCCGGCCGCTCGTAGACGGACAGGAGAGAGAGGCTGGACTGCCGGCCCTCTGGGGGAGGGGTCTCTCACACACACATGCGTGCGCGCACACACACACACACACTCGGTGGCTTTGGGCTGAAGGGTGCTATTATCCAGCGGGCTCAATGGGCGCTTTGTGCCGCCGGCCCAGGGGGACCGTGGGCAGAGGGGCGGAGCGGCCAGCAGCACCCTGTCATAATGTTTTTCAACAGGAGGAATTACAAACATGGCGGGGGGGTGAAGGTGTTTTTATTCTGGGAAGCCAAACCCAAACACTAAATGAGCTTTTTAAAACTGAGTGAGCAGAACGGTTCTGTTTGAGTCAATTAGCTGTAGCTTATAAATAATTTAAATGTCGGCATGTCTAGAGTCATGATCTGCTGCCGGTTGAGGGCCTTGTTCTGTTTCTGACCCGGTTTGGGTCACATGGCGTCTCGTCAACATTTTTTATTAAATTTCTTTGAGCAACCTGTTCCCCTCCTGGCCTGTGGGGGCGTTTTTGGTTGTATGGTATAACATTTGCTTTATTTATCTGGAACAGGACAGAAATGATTCTTAGACAACTGGCTGCATATTTTGCTTAGACTTTTAAATCTAAACTAAAATGTTATTTTTAGCAGTTTTTTTTAAAACCTGGAATAAAAGCTGAAATGGGGTTTTTCCTTCTGTATTTTAGATCTCCATGCGTTTCTGCTGCAGTGTTACTTTTGCAAGGTTTTCAAGCTTTAAATGATTTTTGGGGAGAGGAATCCTGCGGCGCTTATCGTGTGTTTGGGCTGATGGATTTATTATTTTTGAATCGTGTCGTGACGAGGCTCCGGCCGTTCCACGAGCTGCCTGAAAATAAAATGATTCAAAACACATTTTTTCAGGAATGCACAGCAACCATACAGATGTTTTTGTTTACTAGATTACGAATCAAACCGTCTGGATCCGTTTGCTTCTCTGCAGTGGCGTTTCTGTTGGTTTATCGATTCTGTTGGTTTATCTATTCTGTTGGTTTATCGTTTCTGTTGGTTTATCGATTCTGTTGGTCTATCGATTCTGTTGGTTTATCGATTCTGTTGGTTTATCGTTTCTGTTGGTTTATCGTTTCTGTTGGTTTATCGATTCTGTTGGTTTATCGATTCTGTTGGTTTATCGATTCTGTTGGTCTATCGATTCTGTTGGTCTATCGATTCTGTTGGTTTATCGTTTCTGTTGGTTTATCGATTCTGTTGGTCTATCGATTCTGTTGGTTTATCGATTCTGTTGGTCTATCGATTCTGTTGGTCTATCGATTCTGTTGGTCTATCGATTCTGTTGGTCTATCGATTCTGTTGGTTTATCGATTCTGTTGGTTTATCGATTCTGTTGGTTTATCGATTCTGTTGGTTTATCGTTTCTGTTGGTCTATCGTTTCTGTTGGTTTATCGATTCTGTTGGTCTATCGATTCTGTTGGTTTATCGATTCTGTTGGTTTATCTATTCTGTTGGTTTATCGTTTCTGTTGGTTTATCGATTCTGTTGGTTTATCTATTCTGTTGGTTTATCGTTTCTGTTGGTTTATCGATTCTGTTGGTCTATCGATTCTGTTGGTTTATCGATTCTGTTGGTTTATCGATTCTGTTGGTCTATCGATTCTGTTGGTTTATCGTTTCTGTTGGTTTATCGATTCTGTTGGTTTATCGATTCTGTTGGTTTATCGATTCTGTTGGTTTATCGTTTCTGTTGGTTTATCGTTTCTGTTGGTTTATCGATTCTGTTGGTTTATCGATTCTGTTGGTTTATCGATTCTGTTGGTTTATCGATTCTGTTGGTTTATCGTTTCTGTTGGTTTATCGTTTCTGTTGGTTTATCGATTCTGTTGGTTTATCGATTCTGTTGGTTTATCGATTCTGTTCAGCTTAAATGATTCCAGAAGCTGATGCTTGGTTTCAGCTTTAATTATCCAAGATTCCCTCTGTTCTCTTCACTGGTGTATTGAGGTCATTATAGACCTCAATACACCAGTGAAGTGTATTCACTTCACTGGTGTATTGTAAAAACATGAACATTTCTGAGATTAATCCAAAACTTTTAGTATTTTATTTTCAACTTTCCCAGACATTTACTCCTTTATATTCTTACTTGCCGTTTCCTGATGTTGGTTAAATGTTTGTTTCTGAGAAGTCAGATTGTTGTCGTGAAATGAGGAGGATAATTTTTATTCTGTTTTTTGTTTAGACGTTCACGGCGTGGTGCAACTCCCACCTGAGGAAAGCTGGGACGCAGATCGAAAACATCGAGGAAGACTTCAGGGATGGACTCAAACTGATGCTGCTGCTGGAGGTCATCTCAGGTCTGTTCTGCCGGACCGGGGACGGGACTGGGGACGGATGGGTCGGTGGACAGGTTGACGGACGGACGGACGGGTGGACGGACGGACGGGACCATGGACGGGTGGGTGGGTGGGTGGACTGTCGGGTCTGGGGATGGACGGGTCTGGGGACAGGATCATGGACGGGTCGGTGGACGGACGGACGGGTGGGTGGACTGTCGGATCTGGGGATGGACGGGTCTGGGGACAGGATCATGGACGGGTCGGTGGACGGACGGACGGGTGGGTGGACTGTCGGATCTGGGGACGGACGGGTCTGGGGACAGGATCATGGACGGGTCGGTGGACGGACGGACGGGTGGGTGGACTGTCGGATCTGGGGACGGACGGGTCGGTGGACGGAAGGGTCGGGGGACGGACGGGTCAGTGGACGGACGGGTGGGTGGACGGTCAGGTCTGGGGACGGATGGGTCGGTGGACGGGTGGGTGGACGGTCAGGTTTGGGACGGACGGGTGGGTGGACGGTCAGGTCTGGGGACGGACGGGTGGGTGGACGGTCAGGTTTGGGACGGACGGGTGGGTGGACGGTCAGGTTTGGGACGGACGGGTGGGTGGACGGTCAGGTCTGGGGACGGACAGGTCGGTGGACGGACGGACGGGTGGGTGGACGGTCAGGTCTGGGGACGGACGGGTGGGTGGACGGTCAGGTCTGGGGACGGACGGGTCGGTGGACGGACGGACGGGTGGGTGGACGGTCAGGTCTGGGGACGGACGGGTCGGTGGACGGACGGACGGGTGGGTGGACGGTCAGGTCTGGGGACGGACGGGTCGGTGGACGGACGGACGGGTGGGTGGACGGACGGGTCGGTGGACGGTCTCTTCAGTCAGATTTCCTGCTTCATCCAGAAAACCTGGAAGTTGTTTTAGGAGCTTCCAGGTTTGAAAGGAAAAATAGTTGGAAAGAAATTCAGTTCCATCAACAAATGTTGAGTCCATCTGTCTGTCTGTCCATCCAAAAATCTACTGGTCTCTCCATTTGTCCACTCAGCCATATATCCGTTTCTTTCTGTTTATCCATCCATCCGTCTGTGGGTTTGTTCATCTATCATCCATCCAACCACCCATCTCTGTTTGTGGATCCAACCATTTGTCTCTGTTTGTCTGTGTTGGACTCCTAAACTTCCTGAGATGGTCTTTGGAAACCTTATTGTCTTCAGTCAGAGGCTTCTTCAGATTCGTTGTAACACAGGCTGCTACAGGAGATCTTTCCGGCCAGCAGCCATCTACAAAAACTCTGTTTTAGTTAATGAGCTAAAACGACATTTATTTTCCCTCTGGGATCAATACAGTATTTTTAATCTGAGAAACGTTCAGATTCCTGCCAGTTCTTCCCTCGACAGCCTGGAGAAGTTCAGAAACCGTAGCAACCCTGCGGCTTCCTCTCACATTCACTTCATTTTTGAGTGATGCCGACGTCGCCGCGGTAACCTTAGCCTCCCTGACGGGGCGGCCGTTCTGCTGAGCGTGCGGAAACGCGTCCTCACCCCCCCTCCTCTGTCTCTGCAGGCGAACGGTTACCGAAGCCGGAGCGAGGCAAGATGAGGGTCCACAAGATCAACAACGTCAACAAAGCTCTGGACTTCATCGCCAGCAAGGGAGTCAAGCTGGTGTCCATCGGAGCTGAGGGTAAGAAAACAAGATGGAGGTCAGGGGCACCGCTGGAACCAGTCAGATTCACTGGGGCGATTCTTTGTTTACATCCAGAACCAGCTGATAAATGATCCTGGGCCGACAATAAAACGGTTTGACAATCAGCCGGAGATGAAAGACGGAGACACATGGTGGTTTAATACAGCCGACGTCCAAATGCTGCGTTCAGAGTCGGCTTGGAAAAGTCACTTTTTTACTGCAGTCTGACTGGAAACATGTTGTCCAATTCTGTATCTGACTTAAGGAAGATTTAACCGTACGGAGGACCAATAAAGCCCACAATAAGACACAAATACATAAATTGTAGTGAAGCATTAATCACATTTTAATTAGCAAAATAAGCTAGTTTCAGAAGCCCTGGTCATTCAGACCTTCTTTTGAAATGTTGACTGTAGACGCAGATATTAGCATTAGCTGCTACATAGTTAGCATTCAGATGCTATTTTAGGCTTGAGTAGCTTTGCTAAGTGGCTAACTTCTTTTAGCACAACTTGAACACAACAGTCTTATCCAGCGTCCAATCAGATCGTTTTGAAGTGGAAATTAACCAACGATGGGACAAGAGAAACGGCTACGTTTAGCGGATGTAGCTTGTGCGTCAGGTTTACAGGCATACCAGAAACATGCAAATACAAAGGTTCCGCTCTGGACTTTTCTTTATTAAAAAAAACAATTAATTGAAATTAATGCAATAAAATGTTAGAAATTTTACTTTTAAAATGATCACAGTGCAAGAAAATGAAAAAAAAATGTTGGCACAAGCGGGCATTTACTCTGTGTTTTTAGTTTTATCTAAAACTAAAAAATTGACCATTTAATTATCAGTCAATACATCAATTTCTATCATCCTGGCAGTAAAACAAGGGCGATATTTTTTCACAATTTTAATCGTATTCACTTTAGTTTTTCATATTTCCTATTTTTCAGGCATTTTCCTTTTTTCTGTATATATTTTCCTATTTAATATTTTTATTTTCCATTCCGACTTATTCTTCTTCTGCTGCATCTTGGATCAACTCCTTTACAAATAAATGTGCAAGAGGTTTAGTCTATGAAGATAAATATGAATAATTAAAGGGATGTTTAAATAAATTTCTCTTTATTGCTACATTTCCCTTAATACAGAAACTGGAGTAATAGTTTCTGTATTCAGCCTTTTATCCTGACATGCTGGTTAAATGTCTCGAGTCCCACAGATTCAGAACCGGGCCACCTCGTCACACTGAGGTCGTTGTGTGTTTAGCGAAGGTTAGCGGTCAGTGACCTTTCTCCCACTCTGCCAGGACAACCAGGACATTCCTGCAGCATGATTCAGCTGATACTGAAACAAAAAACATTAAAACAAACATGGCTGCCCATCCTAAACTTTGAGTCTGGCCTTCTGTGAAAGCAGCCGGCTGAAGGTCATCAGCTGGAAAACGGGCTGAGGAAAAATGCCAGGATGACAGCTGGAAGCCAGAGGAAGGTCCAGATCTGCGTTTGATCCGCTGCAGTTTCAGTCCAGCTGCTGAAACTGAAGGAATTTAAAACATGAAAATTGACAGCAAACCTGAGGAATGTAGACACAATGAGGAGTATTTGGGTCGAGTTCACAGGTGACGGGTGATGGTGTGAGCGCGCCCGATAAGCTGCGATGAAACGGGCGAAAGCACGAAAGGATTGTTTGAACTATGACTGGAATCCGAGCCAAACTGCCAAACTACACGCCTGCTTTCTAACAGGCGCTGCAGGGAAACCCAGGACAACACGCTGCAGATCAGCCACCTGGTTCACGAGTTCCCCCTGCAGACGAAACACTTTTATCTGCTGGAAACTGTTTTATCTCCTCTGGGGCTGCAGCTGGCTGTTATTTTTACTAATTGATTATTCTAACGATTAATCGATGGGATTAAAGCCTTAAAATGTTTTTGTTTTTTTTCGACCTCTTAAAGTTTTATATACAATATTAGAATACTTTAAAACAATAATATAAATATTTTTGATTGCTTTTTCAATAAAAACATACGACAGCTAGGACTGTCGAGATAAATTTCGCTGGATGATAAATTATTGCGATAAAATTATTTTGAAACAATAGAAACAACAAATAAAATGATAAAGCCTAAAAGTCTCATTGAAAAAAAAAAGGCTAGATGAGACCAAAATACCAAAATGAAGACTTTTGTCATCCAGGTTTTGGTAGAAAGAGAAACTATAAATCATGAAAATGGAAATTATTGAGGTCATTTTAATTTATAATGCAATTTATTATTTATTGCAACAGGACTAGTTTAGTCACCACTGATTATTCATATCAAAAGTTTCATCTTCAAATTCCTTCCAACATCAACATGTGAAAAGCTCAACCCTTTCTGCTGGAAACATTCTGCTAAAACGATTAAAAACTAAATGATTAATCGCGATTAATCATTTATTTAGTCAACTTTAGTAATCGATTAATCACTGGAGGATAGATAAAAAAAATAAGCTGTTTGCAGAAACATTGAGCTGCACTTAAGCAAAAAACTGTACAAAAAGTATAAACATTTTGCATTTAAGGTTAAACACATCATCGTTATCTGTAAATATCTTCAACCCAGAACTCAAGTGGCAAATGTTTTTAAAAAAATATATTCTTTTAGGTTTGGACTTAATTACAGACTGACTGTGGGCTTTTTTCAGCCGTCTACTCCAGTTAACGATCAGTCGATTACTAAACTGGTCTCCAATTATCTTAATCAATTAATCTGATTAAACTGATTAATTGCTTCCTAGATTTGTTTAATCTGTGGTAAGACTTTGCTAACTGCAAAGCCTCCGACTTTTCTGTGCAGAAATCGTTGATGGGAACGCCAAGATGACGCTGGGAATGATCTGGACCATCATCCTCCGCTTCGCCATCCAGGACATCTCTGTTGAAGGTACGGCGGCCTGGAGGGTTCAATCCAAAAAGAGGAATTAAAACTCATCAGAAGCTGCATCAATCATATATTAAAAATATCCAGCTCTTTTTGCTCCTTCTGTTGACATTTGGTCAGGTTTTGCTCAAACTCTTTCCCTAAATCAATAAAATCTAAATAAACTAGAAATAAATGAAGCAATCATGAAACGCTCTCCAACTCCTCTGCTGCTTGTGGGGGTTTAATTTATTCAGTTTTTAACCTGAGCAGTAAATTTCACACATAAATGCAGATTTCAGAGCTTATTGTGCAAAGCAGAAAGGAAAACAAGCTGTTCCCAGTCGCACCGCGAGGTGAGAGTCGGTGGAGAAAAGCAGATCTGACCTGCATGGAGCAGCAGAATGCTGTCTGCTGATGTTTCTCTCATTAATGTTCTCAGAGGGAAAATGGTGCCGACTTCACACACAGCTCTGGATATTTTATGATCACGTTATCAGACGGATTATCCAGCCTGTGGCGCTCATCGCTTGGTGCCCCGGTACAGGAAGTATCATGATGTGGGATCAGCTTTGGAAAGAAGTTGCTAACTGGTGAAACTGTGAATGTTTCACTCCAGGAGACCAGGAATAGATTTTACTGGCTAAAAATGAAGTCAATCATTTTTAATCCATTTCAGCAGCAGATCTTTACCAAATATTGGTGAATTTTTTTAAACTCCACCCATTTCTCTGTTTTACTGCTTTTAGGCCACGCCCTCTTCGACCGACATTTTCACTATTCAAGCTTTGAGCTTTCATTAAGCTCCGCCCCATTTGCACTGCCCCGCCCACTTCCCCCTCTATTTGAGCTCTTAGCTCCGCCCATTTTTGCATTTGTAAAAATTTTTGCATTTTTGCCCCTCCGTATTTTATTATATTTTACGTCCCGCCCCTTTCTTTTGTGTACAACTCTTTAAATCCCGCCTTTTTTATGCCCCGTTTCTCTTTTGTTTTGATATCTGCTGTAAGCCCCGCCTCTTTGTTTATATTATTTAAGCTCCGCCCTCTTCTGAGCTCTGGCTCCACCCCATTTTACTTAAATCCTGCATTAGCATGTAGCCTTGTCCCATTTTCCTTCTGAGCTGTTTTAGCTCAGCTTACAAGGCTATTAACTTTTTCTATTTTTCTCTGACAGCCTGATTAATTTCTCCTTGGATGTGGTTAATCCTTCCTTTAGTGATGTGAATAATAAAAAATAAGGAATGTTTTTCTGTAGAATAGCTACTACCATTTTTCCGTCTGTATTACATTGAGTCATATTTTTTCATGTTTGGTGTGTAAGTGTTAACCTTCACCGGAAGTTGTAACAAATGGAGTGCCCATATATGGACGCTGCTGATGAAGACTGTTCCTCTTCCTCCCTGCAGAGACCTCTGCTAAGGAGGGTCTCCTCCTGTGGTGCCAGAGGAAGACGGCTCCTTACAAGAACGTCAACGTGCAAAACTTCCACATCAGGTAGCGAACGCCTCGAAACTGCAGGCCGTTTTCTAAAATAAATCCGATAACTTGCAGGAATAAAGCTTTATTTCCTGAGCTTCTGGTTTCGTAATCTTTGTAATTAGTTTGGCAGTTTTTTAATTAAATGAAACGATAAGCTTAATCAAGGCGCACATTCTGCAGTAATCTAATTAGATTCTCCCCAGACGTTTTCCTGTAATTCTGTTCAAAGAGCGCCACCTGCTGGAGAAACGGGAGCATTCTTTAGGAGAAACCTGTAAATGTTTGCATACAGTAAACAGGTTACATTTTTCCTGCCAGCTGGAAGGACGGCCTCGCCTTCAACGCTCTGATCCACAGACACAGACCCGACCTCATCGACTACGACAGCCTCAGAAAGGTTCGTCACCCAGACGGAAACATTTCCCAGAATTCATTTCCCTCCATGTGAACTGAAATACTGACGTCACTGTGTTCTCTCCGTCAGGACGACCCCGTCACCAACCTGAACAATGCCTTCGAGGTGGCGGAGAAGCACCTGGACATCCCCAAAATGTTGGACGCTGAAGGTACGAGGCTCAAAACTGGATGGGAAAAATTTAGCAGATTAATTCTGAGAGTTTCTTTAATCATTAACTGTTTGAGTTTGCAGGAAGTGACTTTTACTGCTGCGCTGCATGTGACTGCAGTCCTTCACCAGTAAACCCAGATTTTACTGGAGCTATTTTAGGCCGACGCTGCAAAAAATATCATTCTTTTACAGGACGGTGGTGAGGGGAGCAGGAAGAGCCCGCATCGAGTTTTGGTTTACGTCAATAAGCCGGATCCGGGTCAGGCCGTTTCCTTTCTGGATGGATGCATCCAGCAGACAAGAAGTAGATTAGAGCCCTAACTGTTGTGCAAATCTTAGCAGAATATAGAGATTAAAAATGTTAAACCATGCATTCCTGCACAAACGTTCACTTTATGCATGACAGCAAGTATTCTCAGCGAATCCCAGATCGAGACGCAAGTTTGTTTCTCTTTTAGCTCGTCAGGATTTAGAGGCACAAACTTTATTTCTGTTAATCTTCAAAGTTTTCTTTTTATTCAGCCGTCTGATTCTTAAACGAACGTGACGTCAAAGCGTCGTGTTTTTGTCTCATGTTGACCAGCAAAGGTGGAGGAAATGTAAGATTTGTTTCCTTCCACCTACTTTTCATTCAGATTTTTTGTCAACATGTGACACGTTCAGTTTTCTGACCAAAGAAAACTGAACTCCTTTACAAGGAGAAAGTCGTAACTGCACAACTTTAATTGTGGGAAAGTCGGAAGAACAAGCGAGGAAAGTTGTGACAAATCTAAAGTAGCAACAATATCAGAATAAAATCATGAAACTGCAACTTTTTCTATCTCGACTTTATTCTTGGAATTCTGACTCGTAATTATTTAATTCTCATAATTTGATCTTATTTTCTTAGCTTGACCCGGATACTCGGTCGTTCGTTTTAAACTGTAAATTAATAAAAACATTTGTTATTCCTGCCAGTAAAAATGTGTAGTATTAAAAGCTCCAACCCTTCAGTTTTTGGGTGTTTTTCCTGATAAAATGTTTTTTGGTACAGTCGGCTCCTCCTGCTCTGCTCCTTCCATCAGTGTTGAACCTGAGCAGCAGCAGTGAGACGGAGCTGCAGCCTGAAGCTGTGACTCTGCCTGATCTGTTTATTTTTTCCAGATGAGACGTCTCCAGGACTAATCTGTGTTTTATCCGAGTTGTTTGTGGTTAATTGCATGTTTTATGATCCGTGTGCCGGTCGTAACCTCGTCTCCCCCTGTAGACATCGTGAACACCGCTCGTCCAGACGAGAAAGCCATAATGACTTATGTGTCCAGTTTCTACCATGCCTTCTCTGGAGCACAGAAGGTACCACTGACCTGACCTCTGACCTCCTCCTACTAACACCCACTTCCTGTCCAGCATGGCCTCACCCGCTCAGCAGACGCTGCACATGTTGGGACACAGACGAGTCGGGTCTGAAATGAGTCTGCAGAAAAAAACTTGCTGCTTAAAACTTAAACTTCATGGTTAAAAGTTGGATTTTCTCCTTTTTTAAAAAGTTTTTCAGCTTCAGTTCAGAAAACTGACTTATAACAGTTCAAAGTGCCAAGTAAACAAATCATGACGGGAAGCAATAGGAAGGTCAAAGGGTCACTTTGAAGCAGACGCTGACATCTAGTGGCCAAGCTGGGAATATCAGCTGCCTCTTTTCTGAACATCCTAACTTTATTCAGCAGTCCATCCAGGATTTTATGAGATTTTTCTCAATCAGAACAGCTGGTTTGGTCAAGTATTTGCAATAAATTTAGCTAATTAAACCTGTGTGTGAAAAAAGAGTTTATAAAGATACTTAAGCTCTTTAGTTTTGATGTTTAAGTTTGTAAAGTGCTTGATCTTCAAACTGCACAGTTTTGTAATAAAGTGCAGTCTAACATTTTATTAAAAGCCTAAATTTGGAAAACATTGTTTACAGTTGAGACCAGATATTTACATACTCCTCATAAAAAGTCACTTTTTTCTCACTGATCAAACTCAGATACCAAATTATTTCCATTTGCTAAAAGCCAGAATATCTTTAGAGTTCATTTTTGTATTTAATTTGAGCCTGAAGGTTTTTTTTATTATTTTAACACGGTTTGTTTGGATTGTTTCTGTTCAACCCAAAACTCTGGCAGTTTTAGTTTCACCTGGTTCAAAATCTGTAAAATACTCCGACTAAACAAATGATGTGATCAGATTATTAATCGGTTTATTGAAAAAATAACAGTCAGCTCAGCCCTACACAGCAGAAAGAGCTCATTTCTGTGTTACAAATGATCAAACATTTTCCAATTAAAAAGGAATCCAATTATTTTTTAACACTATAAAGTATAAGTGGCTAAATGAAAAATCTGCCATTTTTTAGATCTGATTAATCAGAAAAACGACACTAAAATGGTCGTTGGCTGCAGCTCTAAATCTTCCTTGCAGTTTTTTTTCTGTTTTTGTTTTTAACACTCTTGTTGCGGCATCAGTCGACCTTCACTGTGACTCTTCCTCCTTTTGTTTGAGAAGAAAAACTGAAGTTTCTCTCGACCCTTAGTTCACCAGTTTTGAGCCAAGTTGCTGTTGTAACATATTTTCAGAATCAGCAGCTCGCTTCTTGGATTTGCTGCAGCGTTTCTGGATTTCCAAACAGTAAATTCAGTCTGTGAATTCTGGGATTCTGGCGGCAGACTGCCGGTAGCGGGTCTGTTTCTAATCTGCAGACTCATTCAGGCTCGTTGCCGTCTTCGTGTCCCGGCCTCTCAAACCTCTCTGGTGCCTCTTCCCTCAAGGTGATCTGAGTTTTAGGAGGAAGCTGAAGCTGTGGGCCCCCTGCTGGGGCCCAGGAAGCGTTGAGTTCTGGGTGTTTTCAGCTTTGGCTTCACTCTTTCTGTTTTACCTCTGTTTCTGTTCTGCTGGGATGCCTTTAGACATCGTGGGCACTGTGAGGCCGGATGAGAAGGCCATTATGACCTATGTCTCCTGCTTCTATCACGCCTTCTCTGGCGCACAGAAGGTGAGCTCCTCACGCTTTGAAATCACACTAACACCGAGAAAATCCTGCAAACCTGCAGAGTTCCCCATCAGTCGACATGTTTCAAACAGACGGGACCAGCTTCTGTTCATCAGAACATGACTCCAGGGGCTCGTAGGGCTGAATCGATTAATCGATTTTTGAATTAATCGTCAACTAATTTAAGCATCAAAAGGCTGAAAAGTTGACTTTGCTGATTTTATTAAACTTGGCTAAATACAGCAGCCGTTTCATAGCTGCAACGATTAATCGTGATTATTTAAATAATGTTTTATTCAAATAATTGTTTTACAAACTCAGAAAGCTGATATCGCTGCACCAAACCAGCTTTTATTTTATCTAAACTTGGCATCAAGGGCTTTAAGGCTGAATGATTAGTTGTGATTAACTTTTTTTAAACCAATTAATTTGGTAATCGATTAATCATTAACTAGAGTACACAGACTCTTAAGGTCCATTTGCTGAGAGCAGTAAATAATAGTTGATGGTTTCAGGCCTGGTTTTAAATATTTAAGGTGGATTTGTAAATGAATTGATGGGAACTCTGTAACCAACCTGTCCGGTTTTTCTGTTTCTGCTTTTTGACGTCGGCTGGGTTTTCGTTCTGTTTTCAAACAGTTTGTTTCTGAAAACCCGGCTGACGACTCCGGTTTCTTCCCTAACGCTTTCTAAACAAAGATGAATATTCATCGTAAAGCAGAATGTTTGAAACGTATTTTAGCCTTTGGATGATGCCGTGCAGGTTCTGATCATTTTGAATATGCTGTCTTTTATTCCAGTGATAGTGTTAAATCCTAGCAGACGCTCTGATGTGGACTTCAGCATTCCATAAATCTGTAACTAGATGGATGGATTTGATTCCCACGCATGGAGTTTCTACACTGGTCTTTGGTTTTTGTGGCACTTTGAACTAATCATCAGAAGCGATCGCATGCCTCAGTAGCTCCTTATTTTAGACAGTTTATTTTGTCACTTTTTAAGACATTAACTGCCTGCGTGTGGAATATTTTCTCACCAAAATGGAAGGAGACAGTGTAGTTATTAAAACTAATCTAAACAGTTGAGCTTAGTGATTGTAATGTCTGCTGGAAGTGAGTTTAAATTGGAGTTTAGTCACTGTTTGTTTCCTGACAGGCTGAGACAGCCGCTAATCGCATCTGCAAAGTGCTGGCTGTCAACCAGGAGAATGAACAGATGATGGAGGATTACGAGAAGCTCGCCAGCGACGTGAGTTCCACGCACGATTCATTAAACGTTACATAAATTTACACATGTTGTCTTTACGTTTTCTGGGCTTTTCTTCCTGTTTCTATCCAGCTGCTAGAGTGGATTCGTCGGACGATCCCTTGGCTGGAGAACCGAACCCAGGAGAAAACCGTGAAAGACCTGCAGGCCAAACAGGAGGACTTCAGAGATTACCGCACCGTTCACAAACCACCCAAGGTCCAGCAGCGTTTTTACCCGTTCTGATCTCTCCTGAACGATCTGATCTCTACTGAACGTTCTGATCTCTGCTGAACGATCTGATCTATGCTGAACGTTCTGATCTCTGCTGAACGTTCTGATCTCTGCTGAACGTTCTGATCTCTGCTGAACGATCTGATCTCTGCTGAACGATCTGATCTATGCTGAACGATCTGATCTATGCTGAACGTTCTGATCTCTGCTGAACGTTCTGATCTCTACTGAACGTTCTGATCTCTGCTGAACGATCTGATCTCTGCTGAACGATCTGATCTATGCTGAACGATCTGATCTATGCTGAACGATCTGATCTATGCTGAACGATCTGATCTATGCTGAACGATCTGATCTCTCCTGAACGATCTGATCTCTGCTGAACGTTCTGATCTCTGCTGAACGTTCTGATCTCTGCTGAACGATCTGATCTCTGCTGAACGATCTGATCTCTACTGAACGATCTGATCTCTGCTGAACGTTCTGATCTCTGCTGAACGATCTGATCTCTGCTGAACGATCTGATCTCTGCTGAACGTTCTGATCTCTGCTGAACGATCTGATCTCTACTGAACGTTCTGATCTCTGCTGAACGATCTGATCTATGCTGAACGATCTGATCTATGCTGAACGATCTGATCTATGCTGAACGATCTGATCTCTACTGAACGTTCTGATCTCTGCTGAACGTTCTGATCTCTACTGAACGTTCTGATCTCTGCTGAACGATCTGATCTATGCTGAACGATCTGATCTATGCTGAACGATCTGATCTATGCTGAACGATCTGATCTGTGCTGAACGATCTGATCTCTACTGAACGTTCTGATCTCTGCTGAACGATCTGATCTATGCTGAACGATCTGATCTATGCTGAACGATCTGATCTATGCTGAACGATCTGATCTATGCTGAACGATCTGATCTCTACTGAACGTTCTGATCTCTGCTGAACGATCTGATCTATGCTGAACGATCTGATCTCTACTGAACGTTCTGATCTCTGCTGAACGATCTGATCTATGCTGAACGATCTGATCTATGCTGAACGATCTGATCTCTCCTGAACGATCTGATCTCTACTGAACGTTCTGATCTCTGCTGAACGTTCTGATCTCTGCTGAACGATCTGATCTATGCTGAACGATCTGATCTATGCTGAACGATCTGATCTATGCTGAACGATCTGATCTATGCTGAACGATCTGATCTCTGCTGAACGTTCTGATCTCTGCTGAACGTTCTGATCTCTGCTGAACGATCTGATCTATGCTGAACGATCTGATCTATGCTGAACGATCTGATCTCTCCTGAACGATCTGATCTCTGCTGAACGATCTGATCTCTGCTGAACGATCTGATCTATGCTGAACGATCTGATCTCTGCTGAACGATCTGATCTCTACTGAACGATCTGATCTCTGCTGAACGATCTGATCTCTGCTGAACGTTCTGATCTCTGCTGAACGATCTGATCTCTGCTGAACGATCTGATCTCTGCTGAACGTTCTGATCTCTGCTGAACGATCCGATCTCTGCTGAACGTTCCGATCTCTGCTGAACGTTCCGATCTCTGCTGAACGTTCCGATCTCTGCTGAACGTTCCGATCTCTGCTGAACGTTCCGATCTCTGCTGAACGTTCCGATCTCTGCTGAACGTTCCGATCTCTGCTGAACGTTCCGATCTCTGCTGAACGTTCCGATCTCTGCTGAACGTTCCGATCTCTGCTTAACGTTCCGATCTCTGCTGAACGTTCCGATCTCTGCTGAACGTTCCGATCTCTGCTGAACGTTCCGATCTCTGCTGAACGTTCCGATCTCTGCTGAACGTTCCGATCTCTGCTGAACGTTCCGATCTCTGCTGAACGTTCCGATCTCTGCTGAACGTTCCGATCTCTGCTTAACGTTCCGATCTCTGCTGAACGTTCCGATCTCTGCTGAACGTTCCGATCTCTGCTGAACGTTCCGATCTCTGCTGAACGTTCCGATCTCTGCTGAACGCTCCGATCTCTGCTGAACGCTCCGATCTCTGCTTAACGCTCCGATCTCTGCTTAACGCTCCGATCTCTGCTTAACGCTCCGATCTCTGCTGAACGCTCCGATCTCTGCTGAACGCTCCGATCTCTGCTGAACGCTCCGATCTCTGCTTAACGTTCCGATCTCTGCTTAACGTTCCGATCTCTGCTGAACGTTCCGATCTCTGCTGAACGTTCCGATCTCTGCTGAACGTTCCGATCTCTGCTGAACGATCCGATCTCTGCTGAACGATCCGATCTCTGCTGAACGATCCGATCTCTGCTGAACGTTCCGATCTCTGCTGAACGTTCCGATCTCTGCTGAACGTTCCGATCTCTGCTGAACGTTCCGATCTCTGCTGAACGTTCCGATCTCTGCTGAACGTTCCGATCTCTGCTGAACGATCCGATCTCTGCTGAACGTTCTGATCCTGTTTCAGGTCCAGGAAAAGTGTCAGCTGGAGATCAGCTTCAACACTCTGCAGACGAAACTGAGACTGAGCAACAGACCTGCCTTCATGCCGTCAGAAGGACGCATGGTGTCCGTACGTAAACCTTCATGTTAAATTATTGCGTTGGGGTCAAGGGTCAAACTATTTTATCTGTGGAACTAGTTGGTCTTTACTCACTACAGGACAATCAGAGGGAGACTGGGAAAAAAAAAGTTTTCAGGTGTTGGTCTTGGCTAAAATGCTAATGCTAGCTTAAAGGGATAGTTTCCCACTGAAGTAAATATTTATTCAGCTATGCAGGAAAACATGCTGCTGCTTTAGGTTACAGTTTCCATCAGCCAGTCAAATGGTTCATATGTTGGCCTAACTTGACCAAACGTGCTAACGATGCAGCAGAGGTTTTTAAAACTGTGGGAGGAGTTTCCTCTGATTTCCAAAATCATTCTGGAATCATTCTTATTCCAAATTCATGCAGAACCTCTAATTTAAACAAAAGCTTTGGCCCAGATATCGCTGCTAACCTGTTGGTAGCTGTGCTGCTTTGTTGTAGGACATAAACACGGCGTGGCACACCCTGGAGGGAGCGGAGAAGGGATACGAGGAGTGGATCCTGAGCGAGATCAGGCGTCTGGAGAGACTGGAGCATCTGGCTGAGAAGTTCCACCAGAAAGCCGCCATCCACGAATCCTGGACTGACGGTACGACGACGAGGTTTTAGGTTTCTGCTCCGTTTAAATGTGTGGCTGAGGCCTGCAACCATCGTTATTTTAATAACTCGTTATTCTCTTTAATTACTATTGGCTACTTAGAATGTTGAACTGTTATTTTGACAATTAATTGGGGAAAAAAGTTGATTTATGCGGAATTTTCATTTAACCACTTAAATCTTTTTATACAATCCTATAAATACATTAAGAAGAAAATAATAAAATAAAATAAAATAATAAAATTTTTTAATGAGTAAATATTCTACCATAAATGCAGCAACAGCATTTCTTTTGTGAACTCTTGGTCATTTCTAGCAAAAATGAATCTGCAGCTAGAAAAATCTTCTAACATCATCATGTGAAAATCTCATTATTACAGTGTAGCGTTTTTAATTAACTGATTAATAATTTAATGAAAAGGTACTAAATAGATTTTTTTACTGAATTTGAACCAGCTTAAGCTAAAGACTGAAGATAAAATGTTCACAGTAAAACATATTTGCAAAGATTTTTCTCTTGTATGCAAAATGTATAAATGTTCTCTAAAGAAATGCTGTTATTGCATTTTAGGCTATATGTTCATTTTCTTATAAAGGAATTGTTTAGTTTGCATATTTTAATGTATTTCTACTGTATAAAATCATTTTAAGTGGTTTTTCACTTTAAATACATAATGTATGTATTTTTGTTCAGTTTAAATTAAACTAGTTTTCAGCTTAAAAGGAGGAACAACTGGTGGCAAAACGAGCTGCAGCTGGAAATACAGAGTGTGGCGTCGTTTCAGTAAAAATACATTTTAAAGTCTGTATACTCCAGTTAATGTGTAGTCACTTACTATTATTTGAATAATCGATTAATCACCATTACTTCAATTAATCACGATGAATCAAATTAATGGTGATTAATCGTTTCAGCCCCAGTGTTGCTGTCAAAGCGAGATCGTCAGGTTTGAATCTGTGGTTAGGTGGGTGAATGACTCTTAAATCCATCTGCAGGGAAGGAGGCCATGTTGACCCAGAAAGACTACGAGACCTCCACCCTGTCGGAGGTGAAAGCATTGCTACGGAAACACGAGGCCTTCGAGAGCGACCTGGCGGCCCACCAGGACCGAGTGGAGCAGATCGCCGCCATCGCTCAGGAGCTCAAGTAAGGCAATGTGGAGAGCTTCGACACACGCCATGCTAACCTCTGGGGGGCGCTGTAACTCACTGCCTCAATGCGTCCAACAGTGAACTGGACTATTACGACGCCGCCAGCGTCAACGCTCGCTGCCAGAAGATCTGTGAACAGTGGGACATCCTGGGATCGCTCACCCACAGCCGCAAAGAGTCACTGGAGGTAAAACTCAAACCAGCTGCGAGGTTTGCAGCGTTGCATGATGGGAGAAGTGCTGCCTGTCTGCAAACAGCTTTGGTCAGAAGCCTTTAGCTTTGAACAAATTAATTAAAAAATATATATAATCAATTAAATAACAGCAGTCCTTGATCAGTTTTAGCAAAGGCTAAAAAAAGTCCTGGCATGTGAAACCATCAAACTGTTTTACTGGATTTAACAGATTAGGGCTGATCGGGTGATTATTATTATTATTGGATTAACTGATTAATAATTGGAGATTAGAAGATGCTTAATGTGGGATTTTTAAAACTTTGAACCAGGTGAAGCTAAAACTGCGACCTGATGGGTTCTGGGTAGAAAATATTCACAGAAAAACATTTAAGATAGGTTTTTCCATCTTAAATGTAAATTTGTTTGTACAGTTTTAACTTTATTATTGCTCTAAATATGCTGATTTAACAAAATGTATTTTTTCAAACTATTTTAGTTAACGATTAATCAATTTAATCTGATTAACCAGATTAATCATGGCTAATCTGATTAATCATTTTAGCCCTAGGGATTTTTTGTTTTCTAATTCATGCATTTAAAGTTTTCATCCATTATTAAAGCGCACAACTGCAGCAAAGCTTTTCAACCCAACATTGTACCAGTCACGGTAGAGGTAGCATCATGCTGTGGGACTGTTGTAGACTGCCTCCATGTTCTTCATCTTTACATTAAAGCAGCAGCTTTGATGGTTCTGATTCCTGATATAGTCCAAGAAGCTTTAAGTTTTGTCGTCACTGATCCGTTCTGACCGCCATCTTGTTTTTTGGCCTCCAGAGAACGGAGAAGCAGCTGGAGTCGATAGATGAGCTCTACCTGGAGTACGCCAAGAGGGCGGCGCCGTTCAACAACTGGATGGAGGGCGCCATGGAGGACCTGCAGGACATGTTCATCGTTCACAACATCGAGGAGATCCAGGTAGCTGCTAGCAACCCAACAGCACTGTTTATCCGCTAACAGGCTAACGGCTAACCCAGAGTTCCCATTTAGTTTTTTATTGTTTTCTTTCTATTAATCTAATAAAAAACAAGTGGCAAAAATAGCGTCATTTTTAAAAAAAACTTTTACACGCATTTGTATTTGAAACACAGCTACAGACCCGGTGGGACGAGAAACAAATGTTACATTAGACATAATTGACATGCAGACATGAGTGAGTGACGAGGAGCTACATGTGGTTCTGGTTTGTCCTGTCAGGGTCTGATCTCGGCCCATGAGCAGTTCAAGTCCACACTGCCAGAAGCCAACAAGGAGCGCGAGGCCATCCAGGCCATCCAGGCCGAGGTGCAGAGGATCGCCCAGAGCAACGGCATCAAGCTGAGCGGCGCCAACCCCTACACCACCATCACGCCCCAGAGCATCGACAGCAAGTGGGAGAAGGTGGGCTGGCCTCACGCTGTCCGTCCGTTTGCTGCTGCTGCTTCTATGACAGATTTGATCTTCCTCAGGTTTTATCATGTTGTTTAGTTTTATTATGTTTAGATTTTTGTCTCTCTAGATCATCGCCCGCATCTTTTTTGGGTTTTATTTCCAGTTTATTATTTCATCACTTTAAAACTAATTACCAGTGAGGAGAAGTTTCCTTAGAGGGATAACAAGATGGTGTTGGATGTTTCTTTTTGCTCTGTTGACGTGTTTAGCAGAGGATTCCTGGACATCGCCTGTTAGCCGCTACAGCTAGCGACGCTGCAGGCGCCATTACTCTGCATTCACTCGTATCCATAGGTTGTTTTCATGTTGTTTGCACTGAATTCTGCAGCACATCTGCATGTTAAGGTTTTCATAATCAAGCTAGCATAGCTAACCTACTTCCAACTTCATGTAATTGTTTTAAATTTAAACTTTTTCCTGACCTGTGAAATGTGAAACCCTTGGACCTCGTCATTGTTTCAGATCGTAGAGTAACATGTTTCGTGCCTCCCGTTGTGCGTCCTGCAGGCCATGACCATGGTGCCGCAGCGCGACTGCGCCCTGCAGGACGAGCTGAACAAACAGAACTCCAACGACTCGCTGAGAGCCACCTTCGCCGCCCAGGCCAACTCGGTCGGCGCCTACATCCAGGCCAAGATGGAGGTAACGGACCACTGAGCTGGCGAATGTTCCCGGCGGCCGGTTCGGATCGTAACCACTCTGTTTGTGTCGACAGGAAATCGGCAGGATATCCATCGAGATGAACGGCACCCTGGAGGACCAGCTGACCAACCTGAAGGATTACCAGAAGACCATCATGTCCTACATGCCGGAAATCAACAAGCTGGAGGGACACCACCAGCAGATCCAGGAGGCGCTGATCTTTGACAACCAGTACACGTCCTACACCATGGAGGTAAAGTATCACTCAGAGCGGATGACAGGCTTTTAGACACTTCGGTTGGCGTCAGATTAACTGCAACAAGGTTCATCCAACGCTGGGTTTCCAAACGTTTTATCAAAATCAAGTCAGAAATACTAAAAGATGAAATAAAGCCAAGCATATAGTCAGTTTGTTTTCTGCAGGAAATGGATGACGATCAGATCCTGTTGCTGTTCAGCAGTGAAGCTTTAATGAGGCGTTGCTGAACACTGACCCCTGCTGGACATTTCAAATACCTGCATTGACACAGATTTGATCACCAAGTATCTGCAATATTATAATTTAAGTCATTGTATTTTATACAAGTATCTTTTAAATGAATATATTTTATATCTTTATTTAAATTCAATATATTTTTGATATTTTTAGATTTAGTTGATAAATAATGTGACAGAAGAAGCCGTTGCACTGACCCGTTGAAAACCTCCAGGTTATTCCACCAAACACCGACACCTGAACTCTTCCAGAGTTAAATGAATATTGTTCCTAAATGAATATGAACTCGTTTTCTTTGCATTATTTCAGGTCTTAAAGCCCTCCATCTTTTTCTGTCAGTTTCTGATTAAATACTAAATCTTTGCTTGGAATTTCAGAGACATGCTGTCAGTTTGTAGAATAAAACAACAATGTTTATTTCACTCAAACATAAACCTATAAAGAGTAAAATCAGAGAAACTGATCATTTTAGGAGGCCTCTTATTTTTTTCCAGACCTGTGCCTGTGTATACCTGTATACCTGATATGTCTGTTAAAAGAAGAAATATTCCAGCATTTTGAAATGGAGTCTTGTGCTTCTTTGATACGACACACGGCACGGATAAGAAAACGGTTTGGATAACGGTCTGTTTCCTGCTGCAGCACCTCCGTGTCGGCTGGGAGCAGCTGCTCACCACCATCGCCAGAACCATCAACGAGGTGGAGAACCAGATCCTGACGCGCGACGCCAAGGGCATCAGCCAGGAGCAGCTGTTCGAGTACCGCGCCTCCTTCAACCACTTCGACAAGGTCAGGGGTCACTCGCTGCGCCACCCTTCTCCTCTTGATCCAGAACAGTTTGTTACAGGAAGCTTTAGATTTTTAAACATTTACTGGTGTTTTTCTCTGAGATGCTGATCAGACGGCGGCGAGCAGCCGGGTTGTTTTTAGTCGCTTTAAACTCCAGCGGCCATTTTGATTTCCATAAACGGAGCGTCGCTGTGGGATGTCGTCGTTCTTCTTCTGCTCATTGCTTTAGAGTTGCAAACCGTCTGATTTACACAGAAGTCTGATTCTGTCGGATTTCATTAGATGACCACAGAAAATAAAATCGGATTTCTGCGATAAATCGGAATTGGGATCAACTGAAACCAAGGATGAATATTTTAGTTTAAAAAATACTTTATTGGTCTCAGTAAATGATGCTGTAACTCACATTAAATCAAATTCAAGCCCCTCAGACCTACTGATGAAGCACGGTGGTGGCTCTGTCAGGCTGTGGGCTGGCTTCTCTTTGATTAACAGCAGAAGTTTTAATAAAAAAAAGAACAGGAAATAATATTCCTTTAGATTTTTCTAGAATGACTCGTATTTCTCTCCATTTTCCAGTCGTATTTTGACAGCAGAGTGTTTGTTTTCAGTTGCTTTAACTAGGCCAGTTGTGTCATTGTGTCCCTCTCTGTGGTTTTATTAAACTGGAAGCATCATAAGGATGAGAAACGTCCATCACTCCGCCGTGTTTCAGCCACTCTGTCATCAGATTCATCGTGTCTGCTGTGTTTTTGTTTTTGACGTCGTCTAAACATCCTTCAATGTCCGTCTGTCTGTCCATCCATCATCCGTCCATCCCTTCATCCTCATGATGCGTTGCTCTGACGGCTGCCTGGCTGACCGCAGGATCACAGCGGAGGCCTGAAGGCGGAGGAGTTCAAGGCCTGTCTGATCAGTCTGGGCTACGATGTGGAGAACGACAAGCAGGTAGGAGCAGCCGGGTCCGTGCAAGGCGCCGGGTCCGTGCAAGGCGCCGGGTCCGTGCGGGCGCCGGGTCCGTGCGGGCGCCGGGTCCGTGTGGGCGCCAAGCGGGAGCTCGGCGGCCATCGCTGACACGCCTCCAACCCTGAAATCAGCTGTCAAGGCTGAGCTTTACTTTGCTGTTTCTCTAAAAACTGTAATAAATGCAGAATAAAGACGGATTTTAATCCCTTTAGTGCAGAAACGTTTAACTGCTGGAGCCTGAAAATAAATTCAGGAGTCGAATCTCTTCATGACGAGAAAGTTTCGTTTTAATACAAATGAGAAAGTTGTTTAAAGGCGAGTTTCTTAAAATGCAAGAGTCTTGTCAAAATTAGTTTGACGATGTTAAAATGTTGAAACATTGTTAAAAAACTTGATACAAGACGAGTTTTATATATTCTGTTTGCTCCCGACGTCTAAAAATCTCAAGAGATTTTATTTTTACATCTTATTTAAGAGAAGATATTCTGGTTTTATTGAGAGAAATCAGGTTTTTGTTTTTAAATCTTGTTGAAACTGGAAAGTTTCTCGTAACGACATGTTGCTCTTGAATTTACTTCCAATCTCTGGCAGTAAAAGGCTTCCGTATTTTAGAGACCATAAGAGGAGAAATTATTTTAAACAGTCAGTTTGTAGATTTAAGTTGGAGGTGAAGTCGGGTCAGCGATCAGCCACGCCGGTCCCGGCCGATCCGGGTGTCTTTGGGTCGTCGTCGTGGCGATCGGGCAGCTGTGATGTTCCTGTCTGTCCACCAGGGGTCTCTGTAGCTCTGTCTGTCTCTGTTTTACGCTGCAGCTGTTAACTGTCTGTGGTTTTTATCTTCACATCTTCCACCTCTCTATATCTCTGTCCGTCCTTTCCTCATCTCCGTGACCTTCGACCTTTGCTGTGCTGCGGCGGCTGCAGAAGCGATCGGGTCAGATGGTGTCGGATGATTTCCGGGCTCTGCTCATTTCTACAGGAAACAGTCTGGTACTGCTGCTGCCTCCTGGTGTTCCTCAGGGCGTCTGCAGGGCGAAAACTCACCTGGACGAAGCAGTGAAGGATCGTCTTAAAACGATTAATCATCAACTAATTTAGTCATCGATTAATCGTTAACTGGAGAACACAATTTTTTTTAGAAGGCTATTTGTTGAAAGAACAACATACTCAGAGCAGTAATTAGGCCCAAACTGTATAAAAATAAATACATTTGCATTCAAGATAAAAAAAGAAACATTTTTGTCTAATTGTTTCTCAGAACTCCCAGAAAGTGGCAAGTTTGGCTCAAAATTTTGTAAAATAAAAAAAGAAAAGAAAAGGATCCTGTTGATCACTTTTTGCTATCAATTATTAATCAGTTCATCCAAAACTAATCACCAAATCAGCCCTACGCTGTATGAAGCCAAGCAGAAAGAACTGAGCTTTTCACATTGTTTTTTAGCGTTCACTAAAGGAATGTTGTTGCATTCTAGGCAATGAAAAGTTTTCCTTATTTAATTATAAATAATAAATTATTATAAATAAAATTAAATGTTTTAGTGGATTTCTGATATTATATTAAAGTGAAAAATCTGCAGAACTTTGTAACTGATTAATTGCCAGAGTAACCGATTAATCGTCAGAGTAACCGATTAATCGTCAGAGTAACCGATTAATCGCCAGAGTAACCGATTAATCGCCAGAGTAATCGATTAATCGGTTGCTTAAATGATCGTTATTTTCAGCCGGAGCGTTTTTTTTTTTTTTTTTGTTAGAACTCCGGGTCGGGACTGATTGAATCCATCGGGACTGATTGAATCCATCAGGACTGATTGAATCCATCAGGACTGAGTTCAGAGTTTCCTCCTCTTCACCTGCAGACGCCTGAACTTCTGTAAACGTCACGTCTTCGTTTTCTCTCCTCGTCCATTTGTCCAGTCTTCTCGGCATGAATCGCCCCAGATGTTTGTCTTCTGTCTCCGTCTTATGTTAACCTTCGATCAGACGGCGTCGTCCTCATGCATGCTGGGAAATAAAACACCCAGTTCTCTGGATGTTTTCCTGCCGTCAGTAACCTCTGTGTCCGACCCGAGCCGCCGCCGCCTCGCCCCGGTTAACTTGTGCTGCTCTCTCGGTTGCCAGGGCGACGGGGAGTTCAACCGCATCATGGGCATCGTAGATCCCAACAGCTCCGGCTTCGTGACCTTCCAGGCCTTCATCGACTTCATGTCCAGGGAAACGACCGACACGGACACAGCCGACCAGGTCATCGCCTCCTTCAAGATCCTGGCTGGAGACAAGGTGAGTGGAGGACGGGTCCGGATCGCCGGCGCCAAACGAACTGACCCCTGGACGACTGGCCTGTTGTCACATCCTGGTCCTGTCTTATTTTATAATTCTATAAATGTTTGGCAGCTCATTCAGGACACTATGGCCTCACTTTTGGTATTTTAAAATAGATTTTTTTATTGAAAACCTGAAGTATGAAGCTAAACGTTGCACTTTTTGAGACTCCAAAGTTTAGACGGGTCAGATGGCATCAGGCTGCCTTCAACTCATTCAGCTTTTAAATCTTTTTTTATTGTAATTTTTGTTTAACTTCCTTTGGAATCCAATGATGGATTTAATCAACTAACCTAGTAACTGAAGATTTTCAAATTAGTTTTTTCACAAACAAAATGCTGTTTGTACAGATTCACTCCACAGGATGGTTTTATGCATCTTTGTGCTCATTCGTCGATGCTGCAGGTGTTTTTCTTTCAAACGCTCCGGCGTGTCGGCCCCCCCTCCGTTGTTGTTTAGATATTTCCAGCTCTCTGTTTCTCTCCGTTCATCGCGAGTCGCTTCAGTCTCTCTGCTCTCGTCTTTCTCCCATCAGAACTTCATCACGGCTGACGAGCTGCGGAGGGAGCTGCCGCCGGACCAGGCCGAGTACTGCATCGCTCGCATGGCGCCGTACGCGGGGCCCGACGGCGTCCCCGGCGCCCTGGACTACATGTCGTTCTCCACGGCCCTGTACGGAGAGAGCGACCTGTAGAGGAGGAGGCGGCGCGGCCCGGGGGGTCCAGGGGTTCTGTCGGCTGCCCCCGGATGTGCCCGTTTGATTCCCAGAATATTTGTCCGACCCGCGGCTTGTTGATTCAACCGGAGGTCCTGAAGGTTTAGAACGGGCACATCCAGGGGCAGCACTTCCTGAGTTCACCCCGTTTGGTTTTTGTTTTGTGGGTAAAACTGGGGCGGGGGGGCAGCATTCTGGACTGGGGGGGGATCACACAAGCTAATCTGATACTTATGCTAATTTTGTTTATTTTATTATAATTTTTCTTCTTGCCAGGTGGGAGGGGTCGGGGATGGGGGGGGTCAAAGGTCAGGGTCTCCTACAGCAGCTGGCAAGGTCTGTGTATAAGATCCTAGAGAGATATATGCTGGGGGGGGGGCTCTTCCTCTCCTCCCAGAGCCGGTTGTTTATTTCCAGGCGGCGGGGTCGGGGGGTTCCCCAGTGGCTCTGCGAATCGGCCGGCTTCCTGCTCGCCCATCCGAACAAATACTCAAATTTATCTCTGAAGTTTCCTGGATTTCTAGAAGACGTCCTCCGTCCCGCTCCTCCCTTCCCAGAGGAGGGGTGTACTTATTTAAACGCTCCCATCATGTCAAACCGCAACCAAATTAAGAAAAACCAGAAACTATGCAATCATGTTCTGACCGAGTTCTCGCTCGGGTAATTGGAGTAACATCCGCCACTAACGAGGGAGGAGGGGGAGGCGGCCGGAGGGGCGGATCAAACGGGGGGGAAAAGTTTTCCTCCCTCTTTTTTCCTGTTAAGTTGAAAAAAGAAATGATTTTTTTTTCCTTTTTTTGTACTCTTTAATATCGAACCTTATCTGCTGTACTGGAAACTGCAACGCCTTCTGTCTAATGATACATGACTTTCACAAAGCACACATAAAAGGTTTCCTTACAAAACGCCTTGGCTCGTCTCTTCCTTTAATCTGGAATTAAATGTTTTAACTCTGGAATTATTTTCCTCTGGATGGAGAAATAAAATCAAAACGTCGCATCTGGATTTTATAGGTTCATTTAAAACATGTTGGTAAAATGTTCTGATAAAAATCACCCTTTAACACTTTTAATCCTTTAATGCATTGTTTTGGTTGGTTTATCTTGTTCACACTGCCACCTGCTGGAATAAACATGTAATGTTCATCAAACAACCAAACAAACTTCTGAGTTTTTCCATCCTTGAAGAAGAAGAATATAAATACCTTCTGTTTGTTTGGACTGGCGGCCCAACAGTCTAAAACAAATGGTGTTCAAAGTAGGGTTCAGGAGCCATTTGCGGTCGCTGGATCAATTTTTTACGGCCAGCTGACACAATTCAAGAATAAATTGGGACAAAACTGAGTCTAAAAAATCTAATCCAGGCTTTCCGGTTTCCTTCTGTCGTCATGGTAACCAGAACTGAATCTACTTGCACTCTAAAGTCCACCATGTTGCACCCAAATCTGATTTTAATTGAATACAGGAAGTGTTTTCAAATTAAGACTCATGTTGATCCCGTTTCCATTTCTAAGAATAGATTAAATATTTTCTAAGTTTTTTTTCAAAAGGGCAAAATGGATGCCATTTTAACAAGGATATATATATATATATTTTTTTTTTTTTTTTTTTCATGCTTTATTTTAGTTCATGGTATATTTGATTTCAGTTAAAAAATATATTTTTTGGGACGACTCGAACCTCTGGAGATGATGGTGCAAATCAGGATTAATCATAAAATGAACATTAGGAACAAAAATAAAACATCAACAAACTGTCGTATAATAGAGCATCTTCAGCCAGAGGCTTCATCTGAAACGCTGCAATACAGACTGCTACAGGAGACTTTTCCTATTTACTATTAGCATCTACAAACAAATGAATTTAGTTTCTCTGTAGGATGAATGAAGTATTTTTTAGAGGAAATTTAGAGTAAATGACTTAAAATATTTTGTATTTATATTTTTAAATTGGAAAACTTTCCTTCATGTTTAAATCCAGTTGTAAAATAAATTTCAGAGGAATAAACAGACAATAAAATAATCAGTAAAAGCTGAATTTGAGGAAATATTTTCACCAGACTCAACATTTAACGTTTAGAAGTAGATTAAATGGGTAATAAATGAAATTTTAAATTTCTTCAAGAGACCCAAATAAGCAGGCTCTGATCATGGTGATAAAAGGTTCAAATGTGGGAGAATAAAAACGAAAAGGAAGCAAAACAAAGTGGATCCGGGCGCAGCGGGTCTGCCTCAGCTGTACAAGGTCATGTAGAGCCACTGGAACCAATCAGAGAGCAGGAAATGGTTGAGACAAACAGGAAGTCAGATCAGATCACTCAAAACATGCTGGAGCACATCGGAAGGTTTTCAGACTTTAACATCATTAAGGCATTGAAACCTAAAGTCTATAAAATAAAATACTGTAGTGTCTGTCAGCATTTTCATTTACACTGAAAAAACACAAAATCTTACTAAGTATTTTAGTTTCTAGTTTAAATGTCTCAGTTCACTTGAATTAAGACAAAACTTTGAAGTAACTTTTTAAGCAAAATACAGGAGCTCCTTTTAGGTTAAATCCTTAATATTGATGAAAAATCCTTGTTACACTGGTATTTAATTTATAAAATAAATGTTCCAGTAAGTGATAGTAATAGAACTAGTAATGTTATCAATATTAAGGATTTACAGTCTTAAGCTCCTATATCTTGCTGAAAAGTCAGTAATAACTTAGTTTAGTCTTATTTCAAAAATGTTGTTTTTGCAGTGTATTTCTGAACATTTTGTACCCATTTCCTCTAAATTACCTGCATATTTTTTAATGTTGCTATTTTTTTAATAACTGCGTCATTATTCTCCTCATGCTGTAAATTTGTCCTTACAGTAAGGTCTCTTATTCTAATATATATATATATATATATATATATATATATATATATATATATATATGCTCCTGCAGGCAGTAGCCCAGGGCGTCAATATTTGTTGGGGCAGAAAAGATTTCTTTTCTACGAATACCTTAAAAATCTTTACGAATTTAAAACATTTTTTTGCAAGATTTTGCATTCTATCTTATATAAAACTCATAGTTCTACATCAAATTAATTACATTTTTGGGATTTTTATGAATATAAACAATACATAAATATTTGAAATAAGAAGCTAATGCTCAGGTGACGTATAAAACCTGCTGTGCATTAATTCATGTATAAAACTACATAATTTATTATTTGCATTAGGAGGAGTTTTCTGTGGTGGATTAATCTGTCTCCAGCCAGGGGCCCCGGTTCCTGTAAATACAGCCCTGCACCTGAACTTTCCCACTCTGGGACACTGAAGGATATTTATTTTATTTTATATTTTCTGTCAAACATTTTTTATTTCAGTTTTTTTTCCAGTTTTCTCGTCTTGAACTTGAACATTTCAGATTCCTGCAGAGCCTGAGATGAAGCCCCTGGATTGTTTTTGTTTTGACTTTATAATAATAATAATCTAATAATTTAGAATTATTTTCTCCCTGTATAATTATGAACTTCAGATGGTTTGGAAATGGCCCTGTAACTCTTCCTGGGAATTTCTGATGATTTCCCATCAGTTTTTACTAAAACTGTTAAAACTTTTATGTTATTTTAAGCTTTAATTAGTTCCTGTTCTTACCTGTGTGTAGCTGATTGTTATGGTTCCGAGTCCCATTACGTCATGAACTTGAAATTTGTCTGAAGAAGAAGAAGGAAGCAATCATGAAGTTTGAATGTTCTCATTTTCTGGGGAAAATCATGATTAAAAATATTCATTTAGAAATAAAACCACAAATGAATCAGAAATTCTGATGGATTTATACAGAACTGGATGACCAGGTGTTAAATTATAGATTATGAATTTGATCATTGCACCCATATTTGAGTAAATGTAGGTATGATGCGAATTAGTGACACTAGACACTAAAGGAATGAAACAGAGTTTTCCATCCCAGTATGTTGCTTTTAGCTCCAGGTTGCATCATGAAATTTGTCAGCAGAAGAAGAAGGAAGCAGTCTGCGTTTCTTGGCCGCTCTTACGGATCATGCTCTCCATCTTCATGAGCAGGAACAGGAAGCCGGGGTAGCTGATGGTCAGGTCGCTCTCCGTGTATCTCAGTCCCACCAGCTGCATCACCAGACCATTCACCATGATGCCTGCAGCAGACGCAGCGGTCAGCAAAAACCAGCGGCTTCTGGTTTACTGAGCGGCGACTGGAGACTTCGTTGCTCCGAACTAAAACTCCAGAGCTGATTAATCTCATTTTTATCAAAATGCCACAATGCCAGAGGGAAAATCACAATGAGGAAGATTTTGTGAAAAAACAAACCAAGAAACACAACGAAGCTGAAACTTTAGATTAAAAACTTAAAGCTGCAGCATGGAGCTTTTTTTGATTAAATATTTTTTAACATATTTGTTTAAACTGTCACCCTGAGACAGATCATCTGTGACAACATCAATCTCCTCCTTGAACTGCTGCCTGAAGAAATGCAACAAAAATAACCAATCAGAGCCAAGAGGTAGGGCTTAGCGCTGTCAATCATCCTCATGTACTCGCTGCTACATGTGCTACTGCTGGAGAAACAACTCACCGTTACAGAAAAACCATTTATCCACCGTCATCAGTGGCTATGCTAACTAGCATTAGCATTCATGACATTTTAACAATGTTAAAAAAAACTCTTCATAACAAAATTTACATTTCATTTAAATCAAAATATTTTCTCTGTTAAATAAAAAGTTGTAACAGTAAAACAGCAACAGCTTGAGTCGTAGCAAATCTCTTTATGCCTTTTTAATAAGTTTTATATCTCCTTAAATGAGGAATTTATTCGTTTTAACGAGGTTTCTATCTCATTAAAATGATATATAGATACTGAACTCATTTTGTTAAAACAAGAAAAAGTTTCTCGTTAAAACAAGAAACTTTATTATCAGATAGAAAACTGACCAGATAACCTCCATAGAAACAGATTTAATTAAACACAAAACCAGTTTTATATCTCCTTATAATGAGAAACTTTAGTGGTTTCCGTTGCTGCGCTGTCTACCTGCTGCCTTCAGGGCCGGTTCGACCTCTTTGTACTCCAGGTGATGAGTTTTATTCGTGTCGTAAACCAGGAAGATATCCTAAAAACAAAAACAACAACATAGAAAAGGGGCAGAGAGCGAGTGAAAAACCAGAACATTTCATGTTTTCCTGTGAAGGAATGAAAATATCTGCAGCCGTGGGACAGAGATGCCGGTGTTGCTATGGTTACCGTCCACTTCCTGATTTTGTCCCACAGCAGCTGGAAGTCGGACCAGTTCAGCTTCGCTTTGCCTTGGCTCTGCAGAAAACAGCGAGGTCAAGGCAAGCAACCGGAACATCCCGACTGTCCTCGAACGCAGCGCAGAGTCCGCGCGCTGTAAAAACTAAAAGCTAAAAGTATTCAACTGAAACATCCCGACTGTTTTGGGTTGAAAATTATTCATATGTTACTAATAGCCTTTAATATGCTTAATTAAAGTTTGATTCAAATATTGCCTGCTTTATATATATATATATATATATATATATATATATATATATATATATATATATATATATATATATGTATATATATATTTATATATATATATATATATATATATATATATATATATATATATATATATTTATATATATATATATATATATATATATATATATATATATATATATATATATATATATATTTATATATATATATATATATATATATATAAAAAAAAAAATTCCCTTCTCACCCTCCGCGGGTGGTCTCTTTCATCCTCTGAGCTCGGGTACTCTACCAGAGGCCTGGGAGCTTGAGGGTTCTGCGCAGTATCTTGGCTGTGCCTAGAACTGCACATTTCTGGACTGAGATGTCTGATGTTGTTCCTGGGATCTGTTTGAGCCACTGCTCCAGTTTGGGGGTGACTGCCCCGAGGGCCCCTATGACCACAGGCACCACTGTGGTCTTCACCTTCCAGGCCTTCTCCAGTTCCTCTCTGAGGCCCTGGTATTTCTCCAGTTTCTCATGCTCCTTTTTCCTGATGTTGTGGTCACTTGGTATTGCTACATCCACCACAACGGCTTTCCTCTGTTCTTTATCCACCACCACAATGTCCGGTTGGTTCGCCATTACCATCTTGTCTGTTTGGATCTGGAAGTCCCACAGGATCTTAGCTCGGTCATTCTCCACCACCTTTGGGGGTGTTCCCCACTTTGACCTCGGGGGTTCCAGTCCATATTCGGCACAGATGTTCCTGTACACTATGCCCGCCACTTGGTTATGTCGTTCCATGTATGCTTTCCCTGCCAGCATCTTGCACCCTGCTGTTATGTGCTGGACTGTCTCAGAGGCCTCCTTGCACAACCTACACCTTGGGTCTTGTCTGGTGTGGTAGATCTGAGCCTCTATTGCTCTGGTGTTTAGTGCCTGTTCCTGGGCGGCCAGGATGAGGGCCTCTGTGCTGTCCTTGAGTCCAGCTTTCTCCAGCCATTGGTAGGATTTCCTGATATCAGCCACATCAGTTATTTGTCGGTGGTACATCCCATGTAGGGGCTTGTCTTCCCATGATGGTTCCTCCAGCACCTCGTCCTCTGTTCCCCATTGTCTGAGACATTCGCTGAGCACATCGTCCATTGAGGCTTTGTCCTTGATGTATTTATGGATCTTGGATGTTTCATCCTGGACAGTGGCTCTCACACTCACTAGTCCTCTGCCTCCTTCCTTACGGCTTGTGTACAGTCTCAGGGTGCTGGATTTGGGGTGGAACCCTCCATGCATGGTTAGTAGCTTCCGAGTCTTAACGTCCGTGGCCTTTATCTCTTCCATTGGCCAGCTAATTATTCCGGCAGGGTATCTGATTACTGGTAAGGCATAGCTGTTTATTGCACGGATCTTGTTCTTGCCATTGAGCTGGCTTCTCAGGACTTGCCTTATTCGTTGGAGGTATTTGGCTGTGGCTCCTTTCCTTGTGACCTCATCGAGGTTGCCATTTGCTTGTGGTATTCCCAGGTACTTGTAACTGTGCTCTATGTCTGCTATTGTTCCCTCTGGGAGTGAGACCCCTTCTGTGTGGATGACCTTCCCTCTCTTTGTAACCATCCGGCCACACTTCTCTAGTCCGAATGACATCCCAATGTCAGTGCTGTAGATCCTGGTGGTGTGGATCAGTGAGTCGATGTCTCGCTCGTTCTTGGCGTACAGCTTGATGTCATCCATGTAGAGGAGGTGACTGATTGTGGCCCCATTCTTGAGTCGGTATCCGTAGCCAGTCTTGTTGATGATTTGGCTAAGGGGGTTCAGGCCTATGCAGAACAGCAGTGGGGACAGAGCATCTCCTTGGTATATGCCACATTTGATGGACACTTGTGCAAGTGGTTTGCAGTTGGCTTCAAGGGTGGTTTTCCACAGCCCCATCGAGTTTGCAATGAAGGCTCTTAGAGTCCTATTGATGTTGTACATCTCTAAGCATTCAATGATCCAAGTGTGTGGCATTGAGTCATAGGCTTTCTTGTAATCAATCCAAGCGGTGCACAGGTTGGTGTGTCGGGTTTTGCAGTCTCGGGTGACTGTGTGGTCTACAAGGAGTTGGTGTTTGGCTCCTCTGCTATTTATGCCGATGCCCTTCTGTGCCGTGTTCATGTATTTATCCATGTGCCCGCTTATCTTAGCTGCTATGATGCCTGACATGAGCTTCCATGTTGTAGAGAGACAGGTTATCGGCCGATAGTTGGATGGGACTGAACCCTTTGAGGGATCCTTCTGGATCAGGATTGTGCGCCCTTCAGTTAGCCATTCAGGGTGAGTCCCATTCTGTAGCAGCTGGTTCAGTTGAACTGCCAGTCGCTCATGGAGGGCAGTGAGTTTCTTTAGCCAGTAGGCATGGATCATGTCAGGCCCTGGTGCTGTCCAGTTTTTCATACCCGAGACTCTTTCTTGGACATCTGCCACAGTGATGGTTACCGGGGCTTGTTCAGGGAGGTTGCTGTGGTCCTCTCGTAGAGAGGTTAGCCACTGTGCATTGCTGTTGTGGGGCGCCTCCCTTTCCCATATGCCTTTCCAGTATTGTTCAGTCTCCAGCCTTGGTGGGTCTGCTCTGTTGTTATTACCCTGCCATTGAGAGTACACTTTAGCTGGTTGGGTGGAGAAGAGCCGGTTAATCCTCCTGGCTTCATTCTCTCTTGTGTATCTCTTTAGGCGGCTGGCCAAGGCTTGGAGCCTTTGTTTGGCAGTTTCGAGTGCTTCAGGTATGGGCATCTGGCTGTACTTCTTAGGTACTGGTCTTTTCATTGCACCCCTTAGGAGCTCTGACAGCTGGCTCACTTCCCTCCTTGTTATCTTGATCTTAGCCTCTAACCGTCTTTTCCATGATGGATATTGGGTCTCATGGTTGCTCTTATAGCCGAGCATTTCAAGGATCACTGATGCTGAGTTGTATATCAGCTCATTGGTTTCTGTTATGGTGTTGGTAGGGATTGTTCTCAATGCTGCATTCACATCTTCAATGAGACTTTCTGATGGTACTTCACTCAGCCGTTGTAATTGGCGTCGGGGTTGCCTGGTGTTCATTCGGGCCACGATTCTCTTTCTCAGGTCAGTTGCTGTCTCGTTCAGCTTTGATAGTTCGTTCATTACTGGGGCTGCATACCCAGTCTCGGGGTGGGGAGTAGTTAACTCCCCCCTGACCTTACCTTTGGGCTCCTCCCTTTTGCCGTAGCATTTGTGTTGTACCTCGTCAATCTCAAGTTGTGATAGCAGTTGCCGTTTGCGGATGTTGGAGCACTGAGCTACTAGTTGTTTGGCAGTCATTGTAGACTGTGGGTGTCGAAGTAACCATTCCACCCTCAGTCTTTGCATGTAACCCCTCTGACTAGGGTTACTTGAGTAGTAGCATTCCAACAGATCCATGTTTTCGTCTCTCGCCCATTATATATATATATATATATATATATATATATATATATATATATATATATATATATATATATATATATATATATATATATATATATATATATATATTTGGAACGACATAACCAAGTGGCGGGCATAGTGTATAGGAACATCTGTGCAGAATATGGACTGGAAGCCCCGAGGTCAAAATGGGGAACACCCCCAAAGGTGGTGGAGAATGACCGAGCTAAGATCCTGTAGGACTTCCAGATCCAGACAGACAAGATGGTAATGGCGAACCAACCGGACATTGTGATGGTGGATAAAGAACAGAGGAAAGCCGTTGTGGTGGATGTAGCAATACCAAGTGACCACAACATCAGGAAAAAGGAGAAACTGGAGAAATACCAGGGCCTCAGAGAGGAACTGGAGAAGGCCTGGAAGGTGAAGACCACAGTGGTGCCTGTGGTCATCGGGGCCCTCGGGGCAGTCACCCCCAAACTGGAGCAGTGGCTCAAACAGATCCCAGGAACAACATCAGACATCTCAGTCCAGAAATGTGCAGTTCTAGGCACAGCCAAGATACTGGAGGAGAACCTGAAGCTCCCAGGCCTCTGGTAGAGGACCCGAGCTCAGAGGATGAAAGAGAGAGAGACCACCCGCGGAGGGTGAGAAGGGAATTTTTTATATATATACATATATATATATATATATATATACATAAATCCAGAATATATTTTTTTAATTTTAGTTTTCAAACATAATGTAATTTTTTGGCCTGAGTATTTTTAACAAGCTTTTTGTACCAAATTAGAAAAAGACTGTTAGCATCACAGTTTCCTGATGACCGATTTTAACATACTGGGATTTGGCACCACCTCTGGCTCAAAGTGGAACTGCAGAGGAAGCAGTTTAGCAGCTTCCTGTTTTTATATTTTCTCTTTAACAAACATTTTGTTTATGTAGGAACCGGTGTGGGTCCGTTTGAGCCGAAGCGTCCCGGCGGGTTCTGTGAGGATACGTCCATCAGGACTACCAGGCTCTTGCAGTGCTCCAGAGAAAGGTACTGCTCACTTCCTGCCAACACTGAACACACCACAGGCGGCCATTTTAGCCAGAGAGCCGGTGAAATGTGGCGGTTTGAGAGGAAACATGGAGAGAAACGAACCTCCGCCCTGCAGCGCCTCAGTCAGCAGCCGCTGCAGCCGCACAGGTTTACACAAACCCTCCTGGAGAAGAACACAAGGAACAATTCAAAACTTTTAAAGGATTTTCAAGGATGTCTGGTTACAAATGTAAATATTTTCCAAATTTAAGCTTTTAATCAAACACTAGATTGAACTTAATTTCCAGACTGTGCAGTTTGAACATCAAGAACTTTCAAGGACTTCATGAAGAAATCAAAAACTTTCCCAACCTTGAAAACACCTACAGGAAATTCAAGCATTTTCCAGGATTTTACCAGTATGAACCTTTTTTATTAAGGTTGGGAAAGTGAAACAACCTGTTTTTAACAACAGGCTGTTTCACTGTCATTAAAAACTATAGAGGAATTGTTTTCAGACTTTGACTAGACCGTTCCTTCTTGCTAAATTTTCTGGCATTTAGCAAAAATAAATAATTGTGGCAATTATGACTGACATAAAACAAGAAAAGTTTAGTCTGCTTTGATTTTAAAAAACAGTTTCATCATCATTATTATTATATTTTATTAAAACTGACTGTCCTCATCTGGCCTTTTAATCAAACGTTACATTTTATTACAGAGCTGTTCTGTTTGAATATTAAACACTTTCCAGGCCTTGAAAACAACTGATTGAACCTGGATCATTTTAAAGCATCAGAACTTCTCCAGCCTCCTTCCAGTCTGCGGTTTCCCAGTTCCCATCCAGAACCAGAACCTGTGGTGAACGTCGGGCCTCACCTGGTTGCTGTGCCTGTGGAAAAGCTTTCTGATGGCTGCGTCCGACGGCAGCGCGGCCTGGTGAGGAAACGAGTGCTGCAGGGAAAATCACAGACCTTCAATCAGCCACTTCTGTCCAAACGGCACAGAATAAATAAATCGGCTCAAACATCCGCAGCAGGAAGGAAGCGGGACGTTTTCCTGGCTCCACTCAGGGAAATAAAACGGGACATTTATATCAGAAACTTTTACTCAAAGGAAGACTTTAGTGCAACTAAATCTGCTCTTAGCTAATTTATTAAACATTTAAACCAGGGGTCCCCAAACTTTTTCCTGCGAGGGCCACATAGCTGTTCCTTTCTCTGGTTGGGGGCCGGTCTTAGTTTTTGGAGAAAGAAACCTTAGAAAATTCTTTTTCGGGGAGGGGGGGGGCTGTTCTGTCTTTGAAACTGTCGAGCGGGGCGGAGAGGGGGGTGGGCGCGACGACACATTCGCGCTTTTAGATAGATTTTTACCCAGAATGCAAATGGAAAAACCGTGAGTGAAACGGTGACTGGGACTGACTAGTATATATTCCATTGAGGGAAAGTTAGTTTCACATCTGCTCAAGAGCCCCCTGGTGGTTGAAGAAAAATCCACATATAAACCAGAAAATACAATATATGAAAAAAAACACTCAATGCTCTCTGGTATGAGGAGGCGGGCCAGATCCGGCATTGTTCAGGGGTCGGACCAAATGACGTGGCGGGCCGGATCCGGCATTGCTCAGGGGCCGGACCAAATGACGTGGCGGGCCGGATCCGGCCCGCGGGCCGTAGCTTGGGGACCCCTGATTTAAACAGTGATCCATTTTCTTGTCTTATTGCTGAAAATGTCCATCATGAATTTATATTTTTTTACTCCAAAACTTAATGCCTTTATTATAAAGAGACAAAATTTTAATTGATTTTTAAGGTTTGGATTCAAAATTATTCATAAGAACTGCCTAATTTCTTTGTTTAATTAAAATACTTCCTTTGTTTATTTTTGAGCTGATGTACAAATCAATTATATATTTTTTGTAATTTTAGTTCTAAAAAATTAAATATTCTTTTGGCCTGCGATTATTTTTAACAAGCTTTTCGTACCAAACTACAAAAAACAAAAACCCTGATTTGACGGTTTGCTTCAGGGTTTGGCGCCACCTCTGGCTCACATAGGAACTGCAGGCTCCAAAGAGGAATCAGATTCTGGTTCTTACAGATTTTCTTTTATAAATAATTAGTTTAAATGTTAGTAAATGTTTTAAAAGCTGAAAAACCTTTTGAGTCTGTTTTACATCACAGGACGCGATCCTAACTCTGATTTGGGAGAAATGAAAACTTTGCGTTACCTCTCTCCTCGACAAAACGTCGAGCGGCGTCGGTTTGTGAGCCGGACTGAAACAAAAACATTCAAAACAGCAAATAAAACACACAGTCAGGGGGAAAAGAAAGTAAACCTCATTCAGTTCTCTGGCTTTACACTTCAGGACATAATGAATCAAAATGATTTAAAATCATTAAAGTTAAGAGTAAAAAAAACATAATTTTGAATATTTTTATATTATTTATGAGGCAGATGAATAATTGTTCTCTCTTTTTAATGATTTTTAAAAATCATTTAAAACAATACTTTTTTTACATAGTTTGAAAAAAAGGTCAAAGTATTGAAAAAATGAAAGCTATTCCAATAACTAATAAAAACTGACCTATATTTAACTAATAAAACCAGCAAGCACACTCTAAAAACTGAACTAAAACAATATTTAACTAATAACAACTAGCAAAGACTAAAACTAACTGAATTAATCAAACAAATGAAATAAAACTACAACGAAAAGGTAAACGACAGAAACCGACGTGGCGTGGCTGCCCGGCTCCGTCAGCACCCTGAGCAGGAACTCCCCCTGCTGGTTGGGTTCAGAGGTCGAGGGGATGATGATGTAGCGACCCGGAGGGAGCGAGGTGCGGAGGACGACCTCCCGCCGCGTCGAGTAGCTCGTGCAGAAGAGGAAGCCTCTCCGCAGATCCTCTGCTGACAGGAAGGTGTTCTGAGGATGAGCCTGGAGACACAAACATGTTTTATTACAAGTTTTTAAATGAATGTTGGCAAATCGAACCGGAATAAACGTTAAAACCAGATCAGCTAGCAGGAAGCATTTCAGCTAACGTGATCACTACAGAGACGATGTAAACATCACGGCATCTCCTGATCCTTCACTAACAGAAGCTGGAAGGTAAAACAGCTCCACACTGTAAAACCCACAAAACAAAAACTGACATTATTTCATTTCTTCTCCATTTTAGGAGTGAAATAATCTGCCTGAACTGGAATTTTTTCTCAATATTAAGGAATTATTTACTCAACACAGGCTCCTATTTCTTGCTAAAAAGTTACTTGTAAGTTAGTTTTAAGTTAACTCAAATATTTGCACAAAAAACTAAACCAAAATACTTGGAGCACACTGCAAAAACACAAAACACAAGTATTTTTGCACTAGAATCTAGAGAAAAATGCTTGGTAATATTTTGTGGTTTTGCAGTGCAAGTCCTCCTTATCCTAGAATTTTGTTCTCAAGTTGGGTCATTAAATGCATCGATACCTGACTTCAGGACCATATCTGGCTCTGTGTGTGTGTGTGTGTGTGTGTGTGTGTGTGTGTGTGTGTGTGTGTGTGTGTGTGTGTGTGTCTGTGTGTGTGTACCTGGTATATATGCAGGCCCACAGTGAGATTAATGCCTCGGCGTCTCTGATATTTCTGCATGAGGGCCACAATGAAGGAACAGCCATTTTGGCTGTTTCTGTCCACCTCCGACAGAACCAAAAGGAACTGGGGATTCTGCCAGAAGAAGTCTGGAAAACACACACACACACACACACACACACACACACACACACACACACCGCCATGATCTGAAGTCAACAGGCAAACAGAGTTTATATTCCTGAGGATCAAAGTAGTTTTCTTATTAGCTCTTCTGTAGGAGTTTTTTTATGATTCTGTTTCTTTAAATCCAAATCAGCTGCTGGCCACGCCCCCCAACTCAACCCAATTTACTTTTCTTAATAACATAAACATTTAAATAACATGTATAATTTTCCTTCCACTTTACTGTAAACTGATTTGTTCATGTAAAGTCGTCAAACTGCTCTGAGGTTTTCCTCATCCTGGATCATAAATGACTGTAAATGTTAAACTGTCTCACTGCTTCCAGGAGGTCCTCCAGCTGTGATGTTCGGCATCCAGGCTCCATGATGCATGACGCATTTCCACGGCGACACGTCAGAGCCGGGTGCGCTCTGCGCCTCCGTCAGGTGACACACCTCCATCGTGTCAAAGTTCAGGTGGAAGTCCGACACCGACATCCTGACAGCGGCACAAACGGTCAGAGCAAGAAGTCCATTCGCCCACACCGCTGCCTCCAACCAGACCAAAGATCCAGTCCATCTATTAGTCATTCAGCGGCTAGTTAGCGGACACACTCACGGCTGCGTGCGCCCGCTGATTCTTTACAGCAGACAGCTGCGCCATTTTCTTGAGGGTACTGCGTACCCCGCTAAATCTTTTGGGGGTACGCAGTACCCCTCCGTACCCCCTTACTTTCACCCCTGCTAATACTCCGTTGTTCAACTCAGTGATATTTAAGACGCTATTTCAAACTATTTCCTATCATTTCTAATTTCTTTCTTTATAACAAAATTTTTAAAAAAGTGAGAAAAAAGCAGATTAAATCTGGAAATCTGAGATGTTTTGACGAGCTTCCGGGCGTTTCATGAAGCAGAAACTCACCAGAACTCCCCGTCCTCCTGCCGGACCCGTCCCAGTCGTTTCTGCTCCTCAGCGCTAACCTTCGTCCACTCATTCCTAGAACAGAAACACATTCAGACATCCAGCTGAAGCAGCTCCTACGGGCCGGAAGGCCGCTCAGCGATGAAGAGGCCAAGAGAAACAGAAAAACTCAGATTCCAGGAACAAAACCTTCATTTCTGGAGACGGGTCCATGATGGCCGCCGTTACATTTACAGAACAAATGAGGACTGTCATAGTCCTGTCATGAAAACAAATTTTCCTGGACGTTAAATTTATTGCGATAAATGATGATGTTGTTTTGAAACCATTTTCAAGTAATGTAATGGAATAATAATGCAAGAATACTTTCCTACAGATCAGTAAACTTTAAATTCCAATGAACATTTAACTGGAAGACAATTTAAATATCCAAAATAAATAAGACAACAGAAACAACAAATTAAATGAATCCTGAAGCTAACATGTCTGCTGATTCAATAATTCTCAGCAAAATGGGTTCATGCTGTTTACTGGTTGCCTACCAAGATGGCGCATTTCCAGGGAAACTTTCTTCCAGCCTGGTCTTGTGGGAGCTGCCTATTACAGATCTTATGAATCATGTCGCACCACTAATAAAAACGTTTTATGTTTCATTAAAGACCCTAATGTTAAAATAAAAATGCTAGTAAATGTTGCACCGACCCGTCGTAGTCGCTCCAGGCCCCTTCCCACTCCGTGTGGCCCCATGGATTAAGGATTCGCACCAAATCTTTGAACCCATCAGTTGTTTTCACCTGGTGGAGGGAGATAATTAAATATTGTTTCTTTGTGGTAGCAGAAGATCATTTAGTAAGAACCCTGTTCTGTTCTTACTTTGTTCTCAGTAAACACCTCAGTGCTTCTTGCCACATGAGTATAATCTGAGATAATCCCTCGTTTGTGTTTGCTCAGTGAGCGTTACCTTCTCCACCGCCGTCAGGGAGTAGGCATGTCGGTACATGATTCCCATCTCGTTCTTCTTTTCCAGCTCACCCTGAGGCGAAGCGGCCGTCAGAAAGGAATGAGGCAACATTAACACCTCAAAACAAATTTCAACACATATCACACAAATACACACGTAACCTTTTATTGTTTGACATTAAATCAGATCAATATATGTTTAAACAATTTGGTTAGAGGTGTGGAATGTTGCTAAAAGCATTTGCTTCTCATTTCCCTGGTGGAAATGTTTGACGTTAGTCTCCACCAGGTGAACCTCCTGCGCCTGCGTACCTTGCCGTTGGCACAGTTGATGAGCGCTCCTTTGGCCAGCAGGCTCCTGAGGAGCTCCGGCAGGTCTTTGGACACCAAGGGGAGGCTGAAGACCTCGGTCACTCCGCCGGTCATGTCCACCATGGCCTCATGAGGGTGACCCAGTTCTAGCGCTCTGTAGCCGCCTTTCAGCCTGACTCAACCAAACAGACGTCAGCAGCTCAGGGATTTCATTTCATAAAATTAACTTTCAGAACCATCCACAACCAGAAGCCTGATTAAAAACAGAAATAAGTCAAACAGTTTTCCTAAATGTATTTATTTCTGCCCTACTTACTTTGCGTAGGCCTTTTCCAGCAGAGAGCTCCAGAACTCGTGCTTTTCGGGGGAGCTGAGGTAGATCAGCTTGTTGTTTAATGTTGGCAGCAAGTCGTCAATCCTCACCTCCTCCCACTGCCCATACTGCCAGAACTACACACAGAGTTACAAAAACCCTTAAGGGGGACCTGTTACGGCTCCTGGAACAGGTTAGCTAAGCAAAACATTAATCTCATAGCTAATGAGATCTATAGGATCTCAGTCTGGATCTGCTTTCAGAGGGATCCGTTTTAGGGTCTCTGTCACTTTAAATCCAAATAAACTGCTGCTGGCCACACCAACCAACTCAACTTTTACAATCGCACATGAAAATGTCTAAAAACAGATGCACAATTATGCAACCTCACATCTTTGAAAAGCATTAGTAGAGCCTCCTGCACAACAAGTGGATTCTGGATGGTAAGCCAACGACAAAACAAAACAAATTCTGTAATTTTACATTTTATTTTGAAAATCTTCACACAAATCCTTCTGGGGAACTCTCATTGGTTTGTTTGCTACTATAACTGGAACAAATGTCTGGAATAAACTTCAACTGGGATTTAAATGAAACCAGAGACCTTAAAACTCTGAACTCTGAACACATTGTGAAATAAATAAACCCTGGCTGCCTCTTCTTTACCAGATACGTACTCTGAAGAAGAACCTGCCGTTGTAGCCGTCCTGGAAGCTCTGATTGAGAGGAACGACCTTCTTGAGGAGTTCAGGGTGATTCGCCAGAGATGCTATGGCAGAAAGCACCCAGCAGTCAGCTGCAGAGGAAACACCGGGACGTTAAACTGGAGGCTCCTTCACCTGGAGGCTCCTTCAACTGGAGGCTCCTTCAACTGGAGGCTCCTTCAGCTGGAGGCTCCTTCACCTGGAGGCTCCTTCAGCTGGAGGCTCCTTCAGTTGGAGGCTCCTTCAACTGGAGGCTCCTTCACCTGGAGGCTCCTTCAGTTGGAGGCTCCTTCAACTGGAGGCTCCTTCACCTGGAGGCTCCTTCAGTTGGAGGCTCCTTCAACTGGAGGCTCCTTCAGTTGGAGGCTCCTTCAGTTGGAGGCTCCTTCAGTTGGAGGCTCCTTCAACTGGAGGCTCCTTCAACTGGAGGCTCCTTCAGCTGGAGGCTCCTTCAACTGGAGGCTCCTTCACCTGGAGGCTCCTTCACCTGGAGGCTCCTTCACCTGGAGGCTCCTTCAGTTGGAGGCTCCTTCAACTGGAGGCTCCTTCAACTGGAGGCTCCTTCACCTGGAGGCTCCTTCACCTGGAGGCTCCTTCACCTGGAGGCTCCTTCACCTGGAGGCTCCTTCAGTTGGAGGCTCCTTCAACTGGAGGCTCCTTCAGTTGGAGGCTCCTTCAGCTGGAGGCTCCTTCAGCTGGAGGCTCCTTCAACTGGAGGCTCCTTCACCTGGAGGCTCCTTCACCTGGAGGCTCCTTCAACTGGAGGCTCCTTCAACTGGAGGCTCCTTCACCTGGAGGCTCCTTCAACTGGAGGCTCCTTCAGCTGGAGGCTCCTTCAGTTGGAGGCTCCTTCAGTTGGAGGCTCCTTCAACTGGAGGCTCCTTCACCTGGAGGCTCCTTCAGCTGGAGGCTCCTTCAACTGGAGGCTCCTTCACCTGGAGGCTCCTTCAACTGGAGGCTCCTTCAGCTGGAGGCTCCTTCACCTGGAGGCTCCTTCAACTGGAGGCTCCTTCAACTGGAGGCTCCTTCACCTGGAGGCTCCTTCAACTGGAGGCTCCTTCAGCTGGAGGCTCCTTCAGTTGGAGGCTCCTTCAGTTGGAGGCTCCTTCAACTGGAGGCTCCTTCAGCTGGAGGCTCCTTCACCTGGAGGCTCCTTCAGCTGGAGGCTCCTTCAGTTGGAGGCTCCTTCAACTGGAGGCTCCTTCAGTTGGAGGCTCCTTCAACTGGAGGCTCCTTCACCTGGAGGCTCCTTCACCTGGAGGCTCCTTCACCTGGAGGCTCCTTCAGTTGGAGGCTCCTTCAACTGGAGGCTCCTTCAGCTAGAGGCTCCTTCAACTGGAGGCTCCTTCACCTGGAGGCTCCTTCAACTGGAGGCTCCTTCAGCTGGAGGCTCCTTCAGTTGGAGGCTCCTTCAGTTGGAGGCTCCTTCAGTTGGAGGCTCCTTCAACTGGAGGCTCCTTCACCTGGAGGCTCCTTCAACTGGAGGCTCCTTCAACTGGAGGCTCCTTCAACTGGAGGCTCCTTCAACTGGAGGCTCCTTCAGTTGGAGGCTCCTTCAACTGGAGGCTCCTTCAGTTGGAGGCTCCTTCAACTGGAGGCTCCTTCAGTTGGAGGCTCCTTCAACTGGAGGCTCCTTCAGCTGGAGGCTCCTTCAACTGGAGGGTCCTTCACCTGGAGGCTCCTTCAGCTGGAGGCTCCTTCAGTTGGAGGCTCCTTCATGACTGACAGGAGCCTCAAACACGCTCAGTCACACCTTCAGTCACACCTTAAAAACTCTTACATTCAAGTATCCAAAGCTAAGGCCCAAAAAATGTCTTAAATTTATTTTTAAAAGTTTGAGACATTAAACTATTATAATGTTTAATCATGTATATTCATTGTATTTTGTTTTTGTCGTGGGAATTTTGTCAGGAAAAATTCAATGCATTCTGAGACTCAAAGCAGTTGAGGCTACCGCTAACTAGCTGCTAACATACCCATGCTAGCTAAATAGCTAGCTCTTTTTAATCAATCATGGGTAAGTGCAAATAGGCCAGTCACAATAATCAATAAATCAATTGATCGCATGATAAATGAAAACAAACTCAATAATTTTCATTTGTATGATTTATCGTTTTTTTCTACCAAAAACTGGAGGATAAAAATCTTCAGTCTTGTGTTTTGCCATTTTTGAAGGATTATTTTGTTTACATAAACTTCAGAATTGAAAGTTTATTGTTGAGAATGTGTTCTTGCATTATTACCATTACATTACTTAAAAATGGCCTCCTGAGAAAATGTGATATTTTGACAAGTGCAAATTTATTTCAGCTGGACGATGTTGGTACATGTTTAATCCAATCAGAATGACCTTAAAAAGTCTTTAAAAGTCTTAAACTTCATCTGGTGAAATCTTAGATGTGTATTATATTTTCATCCTGTCTAAATTGGTGAATGAATGAATAATTTTAACTTTTTCACCCAAAGCTGTTAATCAATCCATATCGGTGTATTTTCATTCCACCTTGGAAATAAATATTTCAAGTCCGTTAAAATCCCAGTATTGACAGAAATGAGCATTAATTCATCCAGGTTCTGTTTTGCAGCTCTGCATCATGTCAGGCTGGAAGACAGAAGGTCTCTCACCGAGTTTCCCCTGGCAGATGTCGAGCCGTGAAGCTCCGTCCACGATGAACTTGGGCGAAGAAAAAAGCTCCTGGAGACGCCATGAAGTTCAGAGAAGGAGAGAAAGAAAAAGATCAGGGTCAGTTCAGAGCTGGCACAACATCCAGTTCCTGGTTATTATTCTGCAGAAACGCAGCTGTTTCCAAGAATCAGGAACTTTAATGAATCGGCTGCCGGCGGCTCAATGCTTTGCATAAGATGGCTGCTGCAAGACAGCATTGCTGCACGGGCAAGAGCAGCACTACTTCAACATATTTTTATTCAAGCAAAAGTGAAAAGCAGCTGTCCAAGAAATTACCCAAGACTAAAAAAGTTTTTGGTAAGAGGTTTACTCAAGTACTGAGTAACTAATCAAATTAGTAATTTTATTATGAAGTATTTCTTCTCTTGAGCAAAATTTCTCACTGAATGAAAAACAAACTTGTTTTAACCAAAAACTCAGCAGACACAGACTCACTCCTGCAGTTTCTGTTAAAATTTCTGAAGTTTTTAATGGAAGAAACTGATTTGGAAACATTTATTTTTGCCTGATTTTTGTTTCTTATACAAATTAATTATTTTTCATTTTTGTCTTTAAAATACCAAAATTTCCACTTTACATTTTGGTCCATCTGATTATGTATTTTTTAAATATTAAACGATTCATGTTTAGATCAGTTGATCTTTTTTTTTTTGCAGTGCTCTTGCTACAAGGCAACAGTGAAATCTGTTTCAGGTTTCCTAATACTTTGTGACAGACCCGTTTCTGCTCGCCAGAACATCCAGTAATTACCGCCTACACGCTGGAACCGGCTCGGTTCGTGTCGCTCACGTTTCAGCGACACCAAACAGTTGAATCCTCACTGCCCGCCTGCCAGCGTCCATCATTGAGGAAGTAATTAACACCCTGAAGGTCCTCCAGTCAGAAACACCGAAGGGCCTGAGCCAACTGATGGCTGCGAGCCAGAGCAGGATGTTCTTCACACGTTTCACCAGACCGGTTTGTTCATCCAGCAGCTAATGTTTAAAGAGCAGCTGCTCCAAACCCCACAGAGCTCCGTGTTTGCTTTGCATCAGGATCTGTAGGTGTGGACGGAGAACTCCTGGCTTCCAGCTCTGTTATCTGTTTAATGTTTCATCCCAATGTTGGCAAAGTGATTAACTGTCGCAGCCACATAATGTGAGTCCATTTCCGCCACTGATGAAAAAATAACAAGCTTTTATCTTATAATTACGGCTTAGCTAGAGCGTCTAGTTATTATAATAATTATTTATTCATCTATTGTAATAATCAGCTAATAGCTAAGACATAAAAATGACCAAAAGCCATAAATATGATCAAGTCAAAACAATGACAAGTTCAGTCATAAATACAGTTAAATGACTTGGCTTGTAGCTCGATTAGTCAAAATGAGCTAATTAGCCATAATTATGACTTAGCTAGTCATAATTAACTATGACTAGCTTCTAGCTAATAATTAGCTATGGTTAATAATTAGCTAGTCATAATTATAGCTAAATATGACTAGTTCATGAGATCTCATAATAATGCGGTAGCTGTCACATGATAGTGAGATCCTAAGTCATACTTCATCAGAGTGGTTCTGGTTCTGGTTCTGGTTCTGCTCGGCATCCCCAGAACCAGATATGGAGAAGCAGCATTCAGCACCACAAATCTGAAACAAACTTTCAGAAAACTGCAAATCAGCTGAAACACTGAGTTCCTCTGAATCGAGGCTAAAAACCCATTCAGTTGCCTTTGGCTCACTGATGGAACGTTGATCAATATGTTTGCTATATTTTTGTTTGATGATTTTGATATTTTTGTTGCTCGTTTCATAACTGGTTGCTGTTTTATGTTTTTATGTTGGGATCATTCTGATCTGCCTTGTTGCTGAAATGTGAGAAATGAGATCAACAGGTTGTTTGAGCTGCACTGCTGAAAACACTCTTTGTGTTCAGCTTTGTGTGTTTTTCTCCTTCATGTCAACTGTGATTTATTCCCTGCAGAACTCCAGGTCGCTGTTTGGACTCCCTTTTTCTTTTTACCTGACTCACCTTCCCAGGTAAAACTCAGACATTGCCTCCAGCTGCATATCAAATCCACATTTTTCACAAAACCTGTATTATTGTTTCACTGCTTCCTGCTGTAAGTGCTGGAATAAGGAGGCTAAAAGTTCAGTTTTACAGCCTGGTTAGGCAGGTTGTTTGCTTCTGGCTAAACTTTTAACCCTGAATCTGCCTGTAATCTGTCTGAATGACTCTGGAGCATCTCGCTCAGATCAGTCGAAGATTTCCTTCCTATGGAGAAGTTTATGCCTACAGTGAACAGCATTAATACTCCTCTTTACAGACATTTTATTGGAGGTTTTTGTGTTTCATGTTTCAGTTGCTGCTTGACTGATCCAACCAACTTTTCTCTCCCTGAACTTTTGTTTCTCTAATTTTTTGATTTCAAAGCTCAACTGAAACTAAAATTAATTCAGATTTTAATAATAAAACATCTGTAGTTTTTTTTTTTATTACTTCCTGAAGGCAGAGCTTCAGAAAGAGGAAGAGCTTCTTAAAGAGACAGAAACCCAGGCGTTAAATCAGGAAGTAAAATTTCTTTTAAGTCATATTTTTATATTTAGCAGTCTTATAGCAATTTAAGGTAACATAGTTACTTGCTTGTGCTATAAAGTCGTAAAATGTGCCTAGAAAACACATCATACTGCCCCTTTAAGATGTTTCTAATATTATATTAAAAAGCTCAATTGGTTTAATAAAAAAACAGCAGAATTTTTATTTTTTAAACCTAACTGGTAAATAATCACCTTATTTTGGATCCAAGTAGCTCAGCTTGCTTATCCCTCAGGCCGGCTGTGCAGCAATGGAAACCAACACTTTGCAGAGTTGGGTAGGAACTACTTACATTTACTCAGTTACACTCACTGCTTTGAACATTTGTACTTTTAGGAGTATTTTTACTACGCTGTACTTTTTACTTTTACTGATTCGGAAACATTTTCTTTTCCTGATTTTTATTATATAAATTATTGTCATTTTGGTTCTTAAAATACTTAAATTTCCATTTAATTTTATATATTGGTCTGTCTGATGATGTAATTTATAAATTATTGATAATTTGATCAGTTACTCAGTACTTCAGCAAACTTTTTTTTACCAAATACATTTTTACTGCTAATTTCTTGCTACTTTTTACTTTTACCTGAGTAAAAATACGTGGAGGTTGAACTGCTTTTACTCGTTTTTTTGGCCCTGAATCTCGTGTTGTTGTTTTTACCTTCGGTCGCATCCATCTGACTCCGGCCTCCATCTCCAGCTGTCCCACCGGGAAGTGGTAGTCCACGCACAGCCCGTCGCGGCCCACCGTGTCCACCTCCCCGCCCTCCAGCGGGATCCCCAAGGCCCCCATGTTCATCAGCCACAGGCGGGACTGGGAGCCCATCAGGTCGTCGGAGCACTGCGAGTCCGCATCGTCGCTGTCCGGCGGAGGGAGCGAGCTTTCAGAGGACAGACTGCGGGACTTGAACATGCTGAGCCGCGCTGTTCTCACCTGAGCTCCGCAGGCAGGTAATGAACTCCCGCAGGCCCCGCCCACCCAGAACAAACCGCACACCTAATAACTAAGGTGTGGCGCCTGCATGTCAAGATTAGAAAACTGCTGATTTAACCTAATCGGAGTCTCTGATCTTTATTTTTAATCAAGCTTTATTACTATTCTGTCATATTAAAGCTTCTTTCCATTTAAACAGCTTTACTTTAAACCATCAAGTCATAAAAATTAACTAAAGAAAAGATTTTATCTTTCAGACTAAGAATGAAAGCATGTTAAGATCTTTACCGTAAAAAAAAAAAACAACACTGCAAAAACAAAATCTAAAGTATTTTTGGTCTAGTTTATAGTGCAAATACCTCAGCACACCTGAAATAAGACAAAACTAACTTCAGCAAAATTTAGGAGTTATTTTATGTCAGTTACTCCTTAATATTTACTAAAAAAAGTTCTTGTTAGATTATTTTATTTATAACGAGACATTTTTCCCACGTTATAATGGAAAAACTCCTGCCTGTGAAACTAGAACTTTTTAATTAATATTAAGCAATTATTCGCTTAAAACAAGCTGAAAAGTTAGTTGTAATTTAATTTTGTCTGATTGTTGAGCTGTACACCAGACTAAATATACTATAACATGAAAACATTTTCACTGAAAGAAGCAAACAAGAAAAACCGAAACAGGCATGAACATTATGTTTTATCTTTATTTTAACATTTTATCAGTCCTGGAAACAAAGTTGGGTCTGCGTTCGTCACTGAGACGTTGCCATGATGCTGGAAACACCTGCAGGAGAAAAACTGAAAATTAAAAACAGAAACGCAGAGACTTTTAATAAATCCCAATAAACCTAAAATAACATTTTAGTTCAGTAAATTCAGGAGGTTTAGCAGCTTGCAGTGCCGAGGCGGAGCGACATCAGCAGTAATATTATTAAATTCTGTCACAATAAACAATAAATTTATCAGTTAATCAGATGATAAATTAAAATGAATGAATAATTTCCATTTGCATGATTGTTTGTGTCGTTTGGTTAATCTTTATAGAGATGCCATTTAGGAAATGCTCCAAACATTTGATCCAGGATAAAGTAGTTAGTTTGTTTTCCTGCTTGATGATTATTATTAATAATATGGTTTAAAGTGCAATTTTGTTTACAGAGACTTAATAATCCATTTTATTTACTGTTTTTCTTGTTTTCTTTATTTTGGATATTAATTAGTTCCAAAGTTAAATGTTATTTGAAAATTAAAGTATTTAGATATTTAAAACGATGTAGTTGCATCATTATGCTTTTAAAAGCAGAAAACAGCGTCTGCAGTCAGAGACTAGTACTGTAGCACAGACTGCTACAGGAGATCTTTTCTGCCTTTCTACAATAACTGACGAATCAAAATAAATAAAAATGCTGATTTAAATTCTGGGTCGCTATAAAAACATTTACAACTGGACTCATTTGGTGACTTTAAAAGTAAACCAGGCAGCTGGACACTCGCGGGTCAGAAAAGACGAGCCAACGCAGAGCCACTCACTCTCGAAGTCGATCTTCTCCACGATGTTTTTGGGCTTGATGCTCTCCTCCTGGTTGTAGATGAAGATCTGTCCATCCTCGTTCTCCGTCCAGCCGTATTTATTCATCCACACCTTCAGCTGCGTGTCTGCACCAAACAGGAACAAACTCCAGCTTTCAGTGACGCCAAGAATCCTGACAATTCATCCATTTTTATGCCCATTCATCGTTTAAAACTGTTCATTATTTTCATTAATGATTGGATACAAGAGGTGCTCACTTTGAGATTTTCTTTTACAGAATCTTAATTACAGCTCTGAGCATGTTGTTGTTTCAGCAACTGAACTTTTTTGAGTCTGAAAACTCAACGATAGTCAACGATTAATCAGTTTCTAAATTAGTCGACAATTATTTCAATAATCAATTAATCAACTATTATCTAAACTAAACATGACAAAAAAGGCTGATCTCCAGAGGAAAACCAGTGAAACGTAGCAGTGCGTTCTCACCCAGTGGGTCTCCCAGCATCTCAGCCAGCAGCTGCCGGTCGATGGTCTGGTAGGTGATTCCCACAACATGGCAGATGACTGAGGAGCAGGACGATTATTTATGACTTACTGCTTTTATTTTCCAAAGGAAACTTGAATTACAAGAAAAAAAATCCCACTGCTGAGTCAGAAAATGAAACTCACATTTCCGAACTGAGTCCTCGAAACCAGTGATGCCGTCGATGAGCTCCCTGTTCTCCTCCAGACTCGTCTGACGGAGACAAAACCATCACATTCCAACATCTTAGATATTAATTAAAGTAGGATCAGTTTTATTGATTAATCAAAACTTTCTGTTTTCAACATTAAAGTTTTGGAAAAAATAGATTTTTTTGGCAGGAATGTGATACCATACAATGGGACCAGGATCCCAAAACCCAACCAGATATTGTCAAAATGGTCCAGTCAAAGCCCACACATAAACTTGATAGAATGTGGTGATCAGGAGGAGCTGGGTGTGTTTGGGAGCCGTACCCAGAAGCTCTGGAAGTGGCAGGTTTCCAGCAGGTTCCCCAGGTAGAGGATCTGTCTGATGGGTCGCTCCTCCTGCTGCGACACCGTAGTCAAGGAAACGCCCCGCTCACCCCAACACAGAGCCACAACATCAGCACATTCAGCCTAGAGCTAACCATTATTTTACCCGTCAATTATTCTGACGATTCATCCGTTATTCTGATAATTAACCAATTATTCTGATGATTAATCGATTGATCTGGCGATTAATCAGTTAGCCAAATTGGCACATTTTTCATGTTATTTATTTAACCATGTAAGCTTTTTGTATTCTATATTAGAAATGCAGTAAAAGATGCAAATAACTATTAATCTACTAATTTTTTAAAATAAGAAAATAAACATTTTATTGGCTAAAATGCAATAACAACGTTCCTTTAGAGAATCCTGCAACATTTGTAGCAGAGGATGCATCCGCAGTTGAAAAAATACTTCTAACACCAACATGTGACTTTTTTCTTTTTTTACAGAGTTTGAACCAGGTGAAGCTAAACTTCCACTTGAGTTCTGGGTTGAACATATTTACAGACAAAGAAGGTTTTTTTTAATCTGAAATACAAAATGTGTCGATTTATCATACAGTTTTGGGTTTTTTACTGCTTCAAATATGTTGTTCGTTCAGCAACGATTCCAGCAAATTATAACGATTTACTGATTATTAACCTAGCTGACAATTATTTCAACAATTGATTAATCATGATTAATTGTTTCAGCTCTAATTCGTATATCTAACACCAAAACGTCTCACTTTGCTCAAACTTTCAATAAAAGTAAAAACATAAAACAAAAATATGAAGACATGAAAATGCACCAAAGGGATACGTGTGTTTGGTCGATCATACACTTGCAGAGGGTGAAGTCGGTGTGTGGCAGGTTGGTCAGCGCCTTGAGCAGAATCTGTGAGGTCACTGTAGTCTGGAAGTAAGCTGGATTAAACTGGTATCTGTGGGCGAAACAATTAATCCATCAGATAAAAGAATTTACAGAAAAATAAAGCAACGGTTTAGCTGCCAAACCGTCTCTTCCTGTACAAGCAGGTAACAGTTTAAAGGTATATTTGTAAAGACTAAACTAACTTTGTCAGTTTTTGAGCAGCTTTACTGACATTATTTGCCTCAGTAATTATCACACAATAACAAATGAAACAACAAACTAGCAAAACTTCTTCCTGTTTAATCTACAGCAGGGTGTCCAAACTTTTACATGAACTATCCTAAAAGCAAAATATAAATATTTTCTGCTCATTTCTGGCTTGATTACTATTCTGTGTTGTTCTTTGATCAAATGGTCCTTTTTGAGTTTGTATACTCCAATTACCAACTGATGATATTAATAATTGATTAATCACGATTAATCAACCCTAAAATGCTGAGTATATTTAGCCAAGTTTATTAAATCAAATAAAAGTTGATTTGGATGCAGCAAAGTCAGCTTTTCAGTAAAAGTCTCTGGATAGACGTGGCTCTACTTATTATAAAAGCTTAGTTATAATATTTTGTGTTGTACTTAACATTTTCCATTGTAAGAAAATTATATTGGTAATAATTTTACCCTGATTTAAAATAAAAAGTCTCCATCTAAAGTCTATAAAAACGACCAAGTTACAAACAGCAAAATATGTCAAACTGTGGTAGATGCAGGTAGAGCTGGAGATTGGAACGCGTTTCCAGAACCGACTTCAGATGATTCTGGACAGCCAGGTAACGTTTCAGGTGTCTGAGTCCCAAACAGCCCAGGTTTCACTTACAGCTTCAGCACAGCCAGGTTTGCCTCCAGATCATAGGCGTTCTCCCGAGCTTGTGTCTCCACGTAGCGCTCCAGCGTGGTCAGGTTCTCTGGGTTGTACCTGTGAAGTTGGTACCTTTAGTTTACTGATGAAGAATATTCAACTTTATGCATTTTTTCAACATAATGTCAGTTTAAATTTAAATTGCTTTTTAGTTTTCTTATCTTCTTTAGACTTCTTAGACATTTACGATTATGTTTATGTGGCCACATAAATAGCTATGCTGGGTCGGATTTGGCCCGCGGGCCTTAATTTTGACACATTTAGCTAAAATGTTGGTTTTGCTTAACTCGAAAATAAATAAATATCAAAAAAGGCACTTTGTATTTCACTGGTCTTTTCCTCATATTAACAGTAGCTTGATGATCCGAGACATTGAACTGCGACCCTTTACTCTTTCAAAATAAAACCACAATCCGTTCCAGTTAATTGCTCTGCTAACACATAATGTGTCCCGTTAACACATCACGGGTTTACTGTCAATATGAGATGTAAACCATAATAAAGACAACTAACTGATGGCTTAGCCGTAACAACAATATTGAAGGCAGTGAATAGCGTCAAAAACAGGCTATGCTAATGTTAGCTCCGCCGGGTTGATCGAGTCGTTCTCGGATCATTCGTACCTATCGATTCCTCGCAGGAGTTTCCCCACGTTCGCCCTCATCTGCTCGAAGGTTGAAGCCATTTGGTCCGAAGTTTAACTGATGATTTTAACGTCAAATTAACCTTAATTTCACACGTGGGCCAGAAAGCAGAAAAGACACCGGGGCGGAGGGAGAAAAGGGTCGGACCGGAAACACCAGGGACAGGAAGACACCAAGGAAGTAAGTAAAACGTATGACCAATTTGTTTAAAACATCACGTAGTTTTCAAAACCAATTTTTATCCATATTAATTATACAACTAAGTCTAACAACATACAGTAAAATACCGAAAACATTGCTTATATCATTTATCTACCTGTTAAAAATTAAAATAAATATAAATTATTATAGAAATATTAGTTTTTATGTTGGTGTTTATAGTTCCAGGTTTGGAATGGTAGATTTGGAAATTATGTCCCACTCAAAAGAAACTGGTTACAGTAACAAGTTTAAAATCTAGTTACTTTGCTTTTTTTTGGGGGGGGTGGGGGGGAATTCTAATGTCTAAGTTCAAAAGATGGATAAATCGTTGAGAATGCTTCTTGGCATGTCTGCGGTTGTCCAAATTCAAAATGGCCGCCATATTGACAAACTTTTTTCACTCGCATAGTATCTATTACTAAACGGTTTTCTTTAGTGTTTAACAAATAAAATGTAAATTGATGTATTGCTGTTGTCTAGTGTTGCTTAGTTAGCCTGTGAAAAATCTGGAAATTTTTTTGTTTTACTAATGAAAACCAAAACAAACAAACAAACAAACAAACACAGCAAACCAACCTGGCCAGAGTTACAGCTGTATTTGACTCTGGTTAAATTCTGAATTAAATGTGATTAATCCAACTTTTTTGGAAAGCTGAGTTCAGTTTCCATACAAGAGCTTGTTGACATTACCACCAGACCTACAGAATCAATAAATCTCTTAAATAGTAGCAAAAATATCTTAAAATCAATTCATTATTCTCCAATTTAAGGAAAAGTTTAAGAACATATTAAAATGACCCATGCTTGTTGCTCATTGTGGAATTATAAACTTTGACCGATGATTGCAATTTTTCTAGAAAAATTTTAACTATTGAAACTCAGAAATGTCCTTGTTTTTCTAGAAAATTTGAGAAGATAATAGAAAACAAGTTTAGTCTAGCAAATGTTTTATTTTAAGCTAAAAAAAATGATTGATTCTAGAACAGTTCTGAGAATAAACTAAAAGTTTGAGTTATTTTAGCGGAACTGTACTCCTTTCTTCTACCTACAATGACCCCAATACGTTGAAAATGCATCAGCCGAGTAGGTGCATATGTCTGAGCAGCAGGGGGCGCTCTGAGTCCAAGGCGGCACTGACTCCTGCAGAGATCTGCTGACACGCCCTGAACGAGAAGAGAAGCTGCTGATGCATTTCGGACGAGCAGGAATAGATTTTCTGATAGTACAACATGCTGAGGAGATGGCAGAGTTAGAGCCCGGGAGATCAGCGGCGTGATGTGTTGACATGAATAAAAGATGAGCTGCTGCTGTGTAAATGTAAAGCTTTAGAGGAATGGCAGCTGCAGAGAGAGACCCGGTTTGTCCCGCGGTTGCAGCGCGGTGCTCCGTGAACCCAAGCCCGCTGACAGAGAGGGGCCGCAGGCATCAGTCAGGACACGCACGACTGCACACCGTATGATGCAGGAGCCGAATCCTGGGCAGAAGCTGTAATTCATCTCCTTTAAAATGCGGCTGAAGCATCGTGATTAACCGATTATTTAAATAATCGAAATAATTGATTAATCATTAACTGGAGGGAGAAATTAAAGGTAATTTCCTGAAACTCAGAGCAGCAATTAAGCCAAAACTGGACAAAATATAAACATTTAGCTGTGAAGATGATAATAACAACCTTCTTTGTAGATATATTCTACCCACAAAGCCTCACTTGGCTTCTCCTGGTTTAAATTCTGTAAAAAAAATAATCTATTTACCACCTTTTTCTATCCAATCATTAAACTTAAGACTAGCGGCAGCAATTAGCAAACACCTGGTGGAACTGCACCTGCTGAGCTTTGGCTGTAAAGGCATAATGAGAAGCATTGTTGTGATGATGTGTAGGAAAGAGCTTCTTAAAGAGACAGAGGCCTCAAATTGCAAAGTTTTTTTAAGTTATGTTTTATAAATACAGAATTTTTATAACAACTGAAGCTAACATTGTTACTTGATTGTGCTTTAAAATGTCAACATGTCCCTGGAAAATAAATAACACCCACTCAGATCCCTTTTTGACATCTGAAAATAATCAGAAAATTTAGGTTTGTAGGTTGGGATGTTCCCTCATATTTGGTTTGAGTTTTTATAAGCTGTTGTTGACTGAATTGTACAACTTTTCCACCACAGACGGTACTGATGGAGGTTCTATCAGCTCTGTTATCCTTTTGTTTTTATGTCCTGTAGAGAATACTCAGTGCTTTGTTGTTCAGCCATCTCTCTCTCTTCTCTTGGTCAATTAATGGGAATAAACTGCAAAGTAGGTCAGAAGAGGAAGAAACCTGTTGAGGTGCAAAAATCAGCTCCCAGAGGAGAATCAGCTCATCAGCTTTCAGATTGATTGAAGTCAGCTACTGATTAACTTGATGTGTTTTCCAAAGCCTTCCACCAATCACAGCGGAGCGTTGAAGGACGAGACTGAGGAGCAGAAAACCCGTCAACATCAGTTCGGGTTCAGACGAGCCCAGAGCGAGACCGAGGGTTCTGAAAATTAGCATAAAGTTAGTGTGATGATGAAAAACACCTGAGTGAGCTGAGATCAGCAAAGAGAGGAGAGAAAGCTCACATTGGTACAAAAGCTGTAAGAAAACCTGGATAAATGAGCTTTTGAATTAACTTTCATGAGTTTGCAAACTTGTTGTGAAGAAGACCTGAGGATCCAGAGGTGAAGATGTATGATCCTGCGGGCCCTGAACACATTCAGATGAACCTCTCTGATTCTGGACCAGCTCTGTTCAATCCGCTTTAACCCGACTCCAGTCCGTTTCTCTGGAAGGTCCGGTTCGGTGGCTGAGGTGTGAATGCTAAGCTAACTCTGGTTCATCTACAAACCTCAGACTGGGTTCGGTTGAAGTGAACTCTGGTTCGGTTGAATGTTTATGTGAAAGTGGACCGGAGACCAAAACAACCAAAACAAACATATTAGCCTAGTGCTAGCAGGAGAAACGGCTCGTGGTCTTTAGCCACAGACTAAAGAGAAATCCTCCAACACTAAAATCTGATGCCGCCATCTTGTTTCCATCTGGTGAAGAAGGAAGTTGCTCTCAGTGGTAACACTTTATTTGAAGGGGGTGAATAAGACTGTCATGACACTGTCATAAACATGTCATAACACCTGTCATGAACATGAATAAGCCTTCATGAATATTTATGACTGTTGTCATAAAGCGTCATTCGGTAAATTATGACACTGTTAATACAAAGTTGACATTATTCAAAATGTCTTTGTTATGACAACTTGACATTAACCAGGAAATCATCACTGTTTAAACTTTACCTGTAAAGTTACCTGATTTTTAAAGTGCAATCATTAATACTTTTATTACAAATTATAATAGTAATGATTTCCTGGTTAATGTCAAGTTGTCATAACAAAGACATTTTGAATAATGTCAACTTTGTATTAACAGTGTCATAATTTACCGAATGACGCTTTATGACAACAGTCATAAATATTCATGAAGGCTTATTCATGTTCATGACAGGTGTTATGACATGTTTATGACAGTGTCATGTCAGTCTTATTCACCCCCTTCAAATAAAGTGTTACCCTCTCAGTGTCTTCAAAGGTTTTTGTGTCGTTTCCTTCAGTGGTTCTTGGTGCAGCGCCCCCACAGGCCAGGAGGGGAACAGGTTGGTTTGACTCAGAGCCACAGCAGCTGGAGGTGGAGCAGATGATGAAGTTCTGGTTCCTAATCAAACCAAATCTACCGGACCACCAGGTGGAAAAACATCCTAAACGTTTCCTCATCCCTGCAGCTCTCTATATATTCCACTTTACTCTCCCTCCCCTTCATCCATCCTCACCGTATCATCTGATGTCCCACATAATTCTTCTTCTTTTTTGGCTTTTCTTTTCAGGAGTCACCACAGCCAATCACTGGTCTCCGTTCAGTCCAATCCTCTGTCCTCCACCTTTAACTTCATGTCCTTTTCGGTCTTCTTTCCGGCCTCCTGCTGTGTCACATCTTCTATTCCTACCATCATAATTCCTGTTAACTTCTTCAAACTCCTCTTCCTCAGTAAACTTTATAACTTCTTCTTGACTCATTCTCCTCATTTATTGACCCTTTTTCTTTACAGAAGAACTGAATCATCACTTTTTGTAAAATTTTCATCCCACTCATCCTTTTATGATCTTCACTGTAGCTATATATAGTGTCATCCACTCATCCTCATCATTACATTCGTCCCAATCATCATCTTCGTCATTCTTTACAACCAATATTCTTTCGACTCATCCTCATCATCACTCTTTTATGACAAATATTCATCCCACTCATCCTATTCTCCTCCACCTCAAATCTTTTTACTTCCTTCCCGTCTCCCTGCTTTTCGTTCGTCCTGCTTATTTCCAAAGTTTTAGGCGAAGCTGTGAGTGTTTCACCTCCGTTGAATGTTGTTTTGTCTTGGCGCTGCTCTCTTTCTGTCTTTGTCTCGCTGCTTTCCGTTTTTATCCTGCTGCCGTGCTGCAGACAGGCTTTTGGAGCCGAAGTGACGGCTCGTATTCACCTCCTGCTTCCTGCTCTCGCTGTCGTCTGTTGTTCTCAGTGTTTCTGTCTCAGCTCTTCGTGTTTCCCCGTGCTAATGCTGAGGTGCCATGATGGGTTTAAGCATTGATTGATGATCCCATTGTCACTCTGATACACACTCATTGTGTTCTTGCCAGCGCCGCATCACTTCCTCCTCCACAGCTTTGCATTTACTTGACATTTCTATTTCTATTTTTATTCCTCCAATCTTCAACTTACACTCTGCAGATCATTTAAATACTTGTTTCCTTTTCCAAACCGTCTTCTCTTTGGGTTTTTGTCTTTCAATTTGATCACCATCTTGTTTCAGTTTCCAGCTGGAAGTCTCAAAATGAGCCAGAAAAATTCTGTTTTCTACCTGAACTGGGTTAAATCTGAGTCACCCTGAAATCAATAAGCCATCTTCCTGTGCTAAATTAGAAATGTCAACATCTCCACACCTTATTTTTTACGCTTGAACTGAAGTGGAACAATTTGATGAGAAAGCTTTCCTCTGAGTTTAGGACGGTGAAAGCAGGACGCAGGCAGAAAATCCATAAGCATGAATTCAAGCTGTCTAACCTCTTTCTGTTTCAGCAAGTCTTTGTCATGCTTCAAAAGAAATTCCTTGATTAGTTTATGAATTCATGCAACTTATATCAGCAAACTGGTAACATCATGTGAGAGTTTGGGGGTAAGAAGCACCAATAAAAGGAGGTTTATTTACATTTGAGTACAGTCACGTTTATCTGTATAGCTTAGCAAACCGTCAGATCTTTGCAGCAGAGTTCAAACTTGTGAGACGATCCACTGTATTATTTATTGAATCTACTTTATTAGGCTCTTTGTGCTCATATTAAGTTGAAGCCGTGTAATGCAGTGGATCCTTCACCAAATGATCAGTCTCTGTGTAAAGGACCCCTCGCTGTTATTGTTTACATCCGGAAATTTTGCGCTGGAGGGCAAAAAGACTTTTACTCACCATCCGTCGCTGTGCTGCTGCGGAAGAACCGGGAACAAATAAAACCTGGACATGAACGAATTATTAACTTAGTGCAAAAGGGAAAATACTGCAGAAAAAACGTTAAAGAACAACTCAAAACCTCTCTTTTCTCACTCTCTGTGTCGGCTACGCTACACACAGACTTGTTGCCATGACAACAACGCCACTTTATGTTCCAGGATTCAACGGCAAAAAACACTCAAACATTTCCCACATAAAGAACTGAACATTGAGTCAGTTACAGATTTATGTTTTCAGGTTTGATGTTTAGTTTGCGATTATTAATAAGTGATCGCTGCGGTAGATTAGCTACCGCTGCTATTAGCTAAGCTAACACGGTGGTAGATTAGCTACCACTGCTATTAGTTAAGCTAACATGGTGAAAGATTAGCTACCGCTGCTATTAGTTAAGCTAACACAGTGGTAGATTACCGCTGCTGTTAGCTAAGCTAACACGGTGTAGATTAGCTACCGCTGCTATTAGTTAAGCTAACACAGTGGTAGATTACCGCTGCTATTAGTTAAGCTAACACGGTGTAGATTAGCTACCGCTGCTATTAGTTAAGCTAACATGGTGAAAGATTAGCTACCGCTGCTATTAGTTAAGCTAACACAGTGGTAGATTACCGCTGCTATTAGCTCAGCTAACACGGTGGTAGATAATTTACTGATGGACTGTCAGAGTTGGAGTTTAGGTCGTTTTTTTTATTTTTACTGATCCAAAACACCGAATTCCTCTTATACGTATTACGGCTGTCAAAGTCAAGCTAGCATATCTGCCCTCCCCCTCAATATTTTTATTCTTAAAACTTTTTCCTGACCTTATATCTAATTGTCGTCATGTTGACAGTTAGTAGCAAAGCACTGTGTCCCTTTTTCTTTTATACATCAGTCGTACATTTAAGATTTATTGTGTTATATTGCTAACTTACCACCTTAATCTCCAGTTTGAACTCCTGGAAAGTCTTTGTGTTGATTTCTGCAGCTTATTTTTGTGGAAAGTGAGCTGCATTGGACAGTTCTGGGGTCAAATAACACCCAGAAAAAAATGGATTTCTCCCAACGTTTGCATTTTCTGTTATTTTCTGTTTTGTGGGTGTGCTCACTGTTTTACATTGAACTCATCTACTTTGTCCTATCACTTGTTCCTTTCAGTTTTATCTTTTATTTCTTCCCTTTCTGTTCCTTTCACCTTGTTTTTTCCAGACTCTCAGCTTTCTGCTTTCAAGGCAGATATCCAGTCGTCCCTCTTCCGCCTCCTCTCTGCTTATTCAAGCTGGCAAGGCCACTTATCACAATTTAATTTACTTTCCCAGCATGGCGGTGGCTGTGTGAGTGTGTGTGTGTGTGTGTGTGTGTGTGTGTGTGTGTGTGAGTGTGTGTGTGTGTGTGTGTGTGTGTGTGTGTGTGTGTGTGTGTGTGTGTGTGTGAGAGAGAGAGTGTGTGAGTGTGTGTGCGTGTGTGTGAGTGTGAGAGAGAGAGTGTGTGAGTGTGTGTGTGTGTGTGTGTGTGTGTGTGTGAGTGTGTGTGTGTGTGTGTGTGTGTGTGAGAGAGAGAGTGTGTGAGTGTGTGTGCGTGTGTGTGTGTGTGTGCGTGTGTGTGCGTGCGTGTGAGTGTGTGTGTGTGAGAGAGAGAGTGTGTGTGTGTGTGTGAGTGTGAGTGTGTGTGCGTGTGTGTGTGTGTGTGCGTGCGTGCGAGTGTGAGTGTGTGTGTGTGTGAGAGAGAGAGTGTGTGTGCGTGTGTGTGTGTGTGTGTGTGCATGTGAGTGTGTGTGTGAGAGAGAGAGTGTGTGTGAGTGTGTGTGCGTGTGTGTGTGAGTGTGTGTGTGTGTGCGTGCGTGCGAGTGTGTGTGTGAGACAAAAAAAAAAAGAGGAGCAACAACACATTTGGACGAAAAAGGGAAAGTGGCCTGACATCATCTTGTGTCTGATTTAATTTAGATGTAATGTATCGTGTGGAGCTTCTGGTGGATTGAGAGAGGATGAGGATGTTTACTTTCCTGTTACAAAGATACACAGAAGAAGAAGAAATATTTCAAAATGTAGAAACATGTTGTTGTTGTTGGCCAACAAGCTGCACCCTCTCCACCACACAGTTGACAGACAGCGGAGCATTTTCTCACACAGACTGCTTCAGCTCCGTTGTCGCAGGGACAGATTCAGGAAATCTTTCCTGCCACAGGCTATCACCTTATATAACAAACGTTAAGTTACCTTTGTACATATCTGCTCATTAATCGATATTGTACAGATTGTTTACAAAGCACTATTGTACAGACTGTACAGATTATTAATTTTCACTGTTCATAATGTACAGAATCTTACATCTTACATTTTATGCATTTATCTTATTTTTTAGTTTTATTTTTCATTTTTTCATACTGTAATTTGATCTGTTTGTATGTGTATGCTGCAACTGCACAGTGATTTCCCGGTTGGGATGAATAAAGTACTCCTATCCATCCATCCATCCATCTATCCATCTATCCATCCATCCATCCATCCATCCATCCATCCATCCATCCATCCATCCATCCATCCATCCATCCATCCATCTAGAAGTCTCTTGTGTATTTCACAGATAATGTTGCATTAAATTATCTGTAATGCAACAGATGCATATGAGTCAACCCAAAGTAAATCTGGGAGACTGAGCTCATTTCCATGTGTTGTTTGCTATCAGGTTGATGGAAGAGATTAAAAAACATTTATAACTGCAGACATGACGATGTGTAGCTAAAACAGGTGTAATGGTGAAGGCGTATTCCCAGAATTTGAATCCTGAACAGGAAATAAAAAACGGCCAAAAGAAGTTTTCCTATCAAAAGCATTTAAAATATAATTTTGAAGCTTTCAGTGTCAATATATTTCAAATTACATTTAATTTTCTTTCTATCCATTAAGTATTCATACTCTTGCACTTGTGTTAGAAAGTTGTCCATCAGTTGGATCTGGTTCCTTATTTTTGCACTTAGAAAATAATATGCAAACTGTTTTATTTGAGTTAAGATTTGAGTTTTTAAGCCACTGACATGAATAATGTATTCATGTCTAACATGAATACATTACTGCATCTTCTGCATATGGCGGCCATGAAGCCTCAGAGGGGCAAACAGCTGGAAAATCATTTCTATATAAACGAAATAAGGGGTCAAAGGTCGAACCTTGAGGTACTCCTGTTTCAGTTTGAACCATATCAGAATTTAATTATCTAAAATTTAAATCAAAATCTACTTATACAAATGTGAGATATTAGACAAAGTAATCATCTGGTTTCTTTCTGTTGTCATGGTAACCAGGACGACGTCTCATTGACCTTAACGTCCAGCTTGGTGCGTCCAAATCTGCTTTTTATTGCTTTATTAAAACTTGGTTAATACAGGAAGTGTTTTTGACTGAAATTCTGTTTTTATTACTGAGAATAAACAAAATATTTTTTCAGTTTTCTGCATATAATAAGCTAGGAAAAACATTTAGGAAGGAAAAGCCATTTTTGGTGATTTTTATCTTTTAAAATGATATTTTTTGGCCAGTTTTTAATGTGTAGGAATAAAATGTGTTGTGTGCTCACTTCCTGTCATAAGAACCACAGCCATGTTATTTATGGAGAAGAAGCTTTCTCTGCTGCTCATTTCCATAAATGTCATCCCAGCGTTCACATTTTGGGCGTTGCAGCACATCATTGATCCGCGGTGAGAAAACTCAGCGCGTTTGTGGTGTAATTTAATCCGCTCTGAGTTCTGACTGTGGTGAAGTGGGTCCATGGATGTGTTTCCTCCTGACCCCAGAGGTCAGCGGTTCTCCACCTGCTCCATTTCTGAGGTCAACCTGAGGCTCATTCTGGCTTTATGGGTTTATGAAAGTAAATAAGTCAGTAAAATTGACCTATAACAGACATTAAAATCATAAAGCGCTTCATGAACATAAAATCAGGAATATAAAACGGACATAAAAACTGGCAACCTAGTTAAAAGTCTGTTGGTATAAAAATGTCTTTAGTTGCTTCTTTAAACAGTCCAGACATCCACAACCTAATAATCACATTTTTAATTTTAAATTGAGTCTGCATCTAGTGTCGCCAACCACCGCGGACCAGATGATATTTTACACAAAATTCACATTTTACACATTTTTGGACATTTATTTATATTTCCACTGTTTCTAAAAACAACCCAAGCACTTAAAAAAAAAACACCCATCTGTGCTTTGGGGAATAAGTTATAGCTACAATATGTAACTTTGCAAAAAAAAAAAAAAAGTTTTACATATTGAAACTTTGTTGCTTGGTAACGGGGCTGGGGTTGCTAGGTAACCTGCAGTGCCTGCTGATCTGTCACGTTACATTACGTTACTTTTTAAAATGGCTAATTTTCCAGACACCAAAAAACATTAAAGCTGCAGTTTGTAACTTTTACAAAGAATAATTTTTTTAATATTTGCTATGCAACAGTTTGGTCTGAGACAGATAATCTGTGAACATTTTGTGAACTGTAGCAGAGAGTTGGCAAATGTTAACTAGTGATCATGCTAACTTATGAACGGTTTTCCTGTAGCGGTAAGTTGTTTCTCCACCACTGGCAGAGTTAGCAGCATGTATGTGAGCTTGATTGACAGCACCAAGACCCGCCTCCTGGCTCTGATTGGCTGGTTTTCGTCAGGAGCGTTGCTTTGATCAGACCGCAATAGTAGCTCAGGGAGGAGGTGGATCAGTTTGATCTTTCCACAGATTAGCCTCATAACAAACTGTTACAACATGGCAGCGGTTTTGACAAATATGTAAAACGTATTCTTTATACAAGTTACAAACTGCAGCTTTAATGTTTCCGGTGTCTGGAAGTTGAGCAGTTTAAAAAACCTCCACAATGTGATGTCACAAATCAGCAAGCACTGGCCGTCACCTAGCAACCCCAGCCCAGCCCATCACTTAGCAACCCGACCTGAATTCCAGCATGTTTGGTCAGCTGGTTTTATCAATGTATGCGCTGTACATTGGCCGCTGGAAAAGAGCTATTTAAGTGATTCTTAATCCTTTTCTGTAATGTTATATTTTTTTTGTCTTGTTTTATTTCCATATTTATTTTATTTTTTTGTAGTTTTTCTTGTGAGGACGTTATGAAACTAAGCTTAAATTTCAAAACAGGCCTGAAGAGAAAACCTTTTTGAAGCTTTACAGAGAAGCAGCTGAAGAATTAAAATGCATTCTGTGTCACAGCTTTGTGAAAATAAAAACATTTTGAGGTGAAATCATTCAAAATCTCAAGTTTTATTAAAAAGGCATAAAATAAACCCAAGGAAATGTGCCCCGCGGTAGAAACGTGTCATCCTAACCTCCCTGCGGAGCATCATTACAGAAATAAGCAGAGGAAGGAGTGGATTTGTGGAGAGAGCTGCGTGTAAACCCTGATGGACTCTGGAGGATTTAACGCTGCTGATCGACTGTTTCCAGGCTGCTTGGTCAGCAGGAGACTGAAATGTGGCGCAGGCCTTAAGTAATTGGTTCTGCTGGAAGCTCTGACTGATGGACCCTCTGCTCTGGTCTCCACTCAGGATTCAGCCATTGGGTTAGCAGAGACGATGCCAAATATGATGAAATCTATGTTTGGATGTTAAAGGGAGCTATTTTAGCTATTTTACATCATGTTATTCCCTCTTCAAAAACACACCTGAAGTGTTTCCTCACAGAGCAGTCCTCCGCCACTTGGCTCCTTCAGACTAGCCAGCAGCAATTAGGAAACAGCTGGTGGACCTGCCCATCTTCTCAGCTCATCCTACAAACTACTTTTCAGTTCAAAGCTCCTAAGGAAGTCTGTACCGGCATAATGAGGACCAGTGTTGTGATCACTTCCTGAGGGTCAGAAAGAGCAGGAGCTTCTTAAAGAGACAGAGACACGATGTACATGTCTCCGATTTATTTGGTAAATAAGTAGCTAGAAAGAGACAAAGGCCAACTAAATATTTAGTTTGAAATTAAATATTTATTTTCCAAACTAAACATTTAATTTTTAAACGATATATTTCATTTTAAGCTAAATAGCTAAATATTTGCTAGCTAAATGTTTAGCTAGCAACTACAAATTTAGCTACCAATCTGTATATTTAAACATTAAGTTGGGAATTAAACATTTAGCCTGTGAATTTCATATTTTGGAACTCTGACATGTTTCCTAATTTTTTGTTAAATATAGAAAATGACAACTATAAATAACCATTCTGGGATTTTTTGGCGCCCCCTCTAGCTGGCGCCCTTGTGCGTGCATATATATGCATACCTAGTTTTTGCAGCACTGCTGACCTCCATCTACTCTTAATCCTCCTTTCTCCTCTCCTGACTCCTCATCCATCCGCGCCCCCGAGGCCAGCCGCGCTCCTCTTCACCCCGCCCGCCTGCGCGCTCTGAGTGTGTGTGCGTGTGTGTGTGAATGTGTGTGTTTGCTGCTGGGAGCGAGTCGAGCAGCGGAGGACACTTTCCCCTCTTCATCTCCTTCACTCCAACATGCTCACTGCTTCGGCTGCGGACTGGCTCTAGATCACACGGTAAGAAGCTTCTCCTTTTTGAGCATTTTTATTTTCTTTGGGGTCGGTACAGGTGCGCGTTTTTGTTGTGCGCACTCCATGCGGGCATCCCTGGCTGCTGATTCTGGGCCATGTGGAGCTGCTCTGCTCCTCGGGAGTGTTGCTGCTGCTGCTGCGTTGACCTGGGATGGATCACAATGAAACATCAGCGGTTGTTTGTTGGGGGTTTTGCGCCTTGTCCCGCCGTTTACGAACTTTAAGGAGCGGGAGTGAAACCTTTAAGGGTGCTATTGGGGTGGGGGTTGTGTTTTGCTCGCTTTATGGTGCTTATATCCGGTTTAATTTGCGCTCTGCTCCCGGAGGGGGTCGGTGCACGGAGCGGTGTCCGAGGATCAGAACCAAACTCCGGGTTCTGCTCGGGAAGGAGGGAAACTCAGCCAGTGATATAAAAACAAAATTCACAGCAAGTTTGGTGAAAACACGCAGCATCCCGGGTGGTTTTGGTGGATCTGCTTCCTGATTGGAGTGCTTCAGATTTCATTGATGCGCCTCTTGGAGGAGAGGTTGGCATAAAGAAAGATTGAGGTAAATCCTCCCTCTGCTTTTATGTATTTAGCATCTTGAGCATCAGAAACCTCCTTTGTGTTCCAGTGGATCTGCTCGGACTTCCCATCCGAACAGCTCCATAAAACTGCCATTTTCCCCATATTATTTATATTTTCAGCTGGTTTTACACAAAATAATCCACTTTCACTCAGTGCTGTTCTCTGCATCTCATGTCACACTTTAAAAGCGACGCATTTCGCTGAATCGGCAGCACTGAGGTGTGTTTTGGTTGGTGGTGCAGGGCTGCAGGGAGGAACAAGCTGCATGAAGTGTGACTGTAGTTTCAATGAGGAGTCTGCGGCTGCAGCAGCATGCATTAGAGGGGATCCTCCTCCTGTTTGCAGGAGCTGCAGCGGGGCTTCCCTGGGCTGTTCCTGCTGTTGGGGGCTTCCCCAGCAGCAGATGCAGCGTGTTTTGCTGTTAAAGTCCTGATCAGACTCGGTTCTTTCTGCTCTGCTGCGATGTCTGATTTTTCCTCTTCATATCAGTTTCTTTGTTCTTCAACAACACGATGCTCTGGATTCACTGCTTGCAGATTGATGCTTGCCTCCTCAACATATTTATTGTTTTATGAGCCATATCCAATTACTGCTCTACTATATCGTCTGTTGGATTATTTATTACATCCCCTCTTCCCTGACTCTCCTCCATTATCTCCTCTGCCTCTGCTGTAAAAGAGAAAGTCCCCATGTCTTCTGCTTCCTTTAACCTGTGTTAATACCTGCGGGGGTTTCTGGTAAGCTCTTTCATCGCTGCCCCCTCCTCACACTCCCAGATTTAAATATGACACTGGGGAAAAGCTCAGGCAAACCCACATCCCGTTAAAGCGCCTGCCTGGTAGCTATGACAGAGCAGAGAGCGGTTATGTAACATTTATCAACTCTAATTTACATCTTATCTGTTGCTTGACTTCCTTTTCCACGTGATTCAGTCAGGTTAGCCTCTAAAAACTGTTTATAGCTGCTCTGTGCTAGCGGAGCTAATTTTAGGTTTTGCTAGCATATTTTGCTAACTTTGAAAACGTTTCGCGCAGTTAGCTTCCCCCGAGGTTTTCCACATAAACTACAAATCGCTAATTAATTAGTTTCAGTTGAATAAAGTTCAACATCGGTGTTGATGTTTTTGGCTGTCCACTGTTAAGTTCAAGTAGTTAGACGTCTATATTTATGCTCTTATTTTGAAGGGGCCTTTGTTTGCATCTACGTCACTTAATCACGTTGAGGCGCCATGATGGACGTCTGGAAAATTTAACTGCGATTATTTATATCAAAATATCTTCAATGACTTAACTGGATCAAAAAAAAAAAAAAAAAAAGACAAATCAAAATTGTATTTTTAGATATCTGAACTGAGAATTAAGCCCTGCTTGTTAAGCCCCATTGAGCTGTCCAAACAGTTGCCTGAAGAATTTGGGGTTTTGCGAGCAAAATTGTTAGGAAATGCCACAATGTCGAAAGAGTTCTGCGGTCTAGGATTTAAGGGGAATGCAAAATTTTGTGACCTTGAAGACTGCTTCAAAGATCAGCAAATAAATTCGTAATTAATTGTTTTCTAAAACATTTACATAGAAAAGACTTTGAAAAGCTAAAAGTTACAGTATCAACCTATATTAACGGAAAATTATTGACTTAAAACAAGCTTCTATTTCTTGCTGAAAAGTTACTTGTAAGTGAGTTTTGTCTTATTTCAGGTTTACTATGATATTTGCTCTAGAAAGCAGAACGAAGTTACTTGGTAAGATTTTGGGTTTTTTCAGTGATTTGACTTTTTGACTAGTCATAATTTAATTGTTTATCTGAAATATGCTTCAGATAGTCAGTAATTAATTGTAGATATATTGAATTGAACACTTTATGTAACTTAATAGTAAATTTTAGGTTATTTATTGGAGTCAAAATGTAATTGGAGATATCCTAGTGAAAAAATATGACTAATTTTAAACCAATTTCAGATACCAGCAATGTTTTAAAAGTAAACTGGTTTTATTTTAAAACGACCTGCCATACACAGAACGGGTGTCAAACTCCAGTTCTGCAAGTTTTAGATGTTTTTTCTGCTTTAATCCACATAAATCAAATAACATTATCATCAACCAGAGCCTGCTGAGGATTCAACCATTCGGTTCAGGTGTGTTAGAAAACACTGGTCCCAGTTTCTGTTTTCTAAACACGTTCATCCAACCTGGAAGGTTTATTTTCTCCACAGGGATTTTTCATTTTATGCCACATCAAACACATCAAACTATTATAAAAAAAAACCCAACATATCAAAGTGACAGTGATTCTCTGTGGGTTTGTTCTGCTCACTGTTTTGTCCTCTTCCTCGTCTCTGGTCTTGATTGATCTTTGGGGACATTAGCACAGCGTTTCTTCCTCTGTGGCTCCTTAGTTAAAGAAATGATGTGCATGGCTGTCTTTCTGAGAGGAGGAGCGTCGCAGTATCCTAACCTCACCGGGGGATTGGCTCTTTACCTGGAGGACAGATAGTTGCCTTTTGCTAATGTGGGAGTCCTGCAGCGAGATCGCTCCCTCTGGTTTGGTGTAAATCTCAGAAAACAAAGAGCAACAGGAATCTGGAGGAAGGTTTCCAGCATGCGCCTCGCTGCGGTTTTGTTTTCAGGAAAGATGTGATGAACAGATAAATAAAAGCCTCTGGGAACGGAAATGAGGAAGTTTCACAGGATCTAAAAACATCAGAATGATTATCTTCTGGATTATCAGGCCTGGAGTTTGTTCTAAAGCAGAAATCATAACTTCCAGTCCCAAACATTCAGGATTCACTCCCATCAGCCCTGTTTGGTCCACCTTAATCCAAATCCAGTCCGGTTGCCCAGAAAGTCCGGTTCGGTTGGTGAGGTGTGGATGCTAATCGACCTCCGACCTCTGTCCTCCAAACCTCGGTCTGGGTTCGGTTGAAGTGAACTCTGGTTTGGTTTGAATGCACATGTGAACGCCAAGCGGACTGGAGACTGCTCCAAAATCAGGAAGTGGACTACATGGCAGAGCATTCTGGGTAAATTCAACCAAAACAAATGCATTAGCCTAGCGCTAGCAGGAGAAATGTCTCAGGGTTTTTATCAAAAGACAAAAGAGAAATCCTCCAACCTCTAAAATCTGACGCCGCTCCATCACTGTTTCATTTCATGAAGAAAGAAGTTGTGGTCAGTGTCTTCTTTATTGTTATGTAGAGAAACTCCCATTAGTTTTTCCAAGGAAACTCCTTCTAGCTTATAAATAATAAATTATATAGTATCTATTATTATCTTGTAACCCAGAAAAGGAATTAGAACAAAGTTGGAATCCAGAGGAACTCGCCTCACTACCTTAGATCCACATCATCAGAGCAGGAATCCAGAGAAAACCTTATCCCTCTGCAGAGGGATAAGGTCAAGCGTTAGACTTTGAACATGAAGCATTTTCCAGGTTTTTATGCAGAAATTAAGCTCTTTCCAAACTGATTGAATAATTTCTGAGGACTTGTGCGCCTGTGTGAACCCGGCAGCGCCTCATGATGCGCAGCAGACATGCAGGCGAGGAGCCGCTGCAGCAGCGCTGCATCATTTATGAGGCGATAATGGTGGAGCTGCAACGACCGCCTGCCGAGAAGCGTCTGAGCGGCTCCTCCGCCATCAAATCCCACTCTGCTACCATCAACATCACATGTCAACACACACACACACACACACACACACACACACGCACACACACACACGCACACACACCTGGGCGCTCCGTAAATCATCTCTCTCTTCTTTCTGTGCCACTATTATGTTACATAACCAGAGGAACTGCTGATGTTTGAGTCTTTCCTCTCCAGCTTCCTTCCTCCACTTTTACAAACATTTCGCTGAACTCTCAGTGAAATGTCCTGTAATCTGTTTTATTCCCAGTGAAATGATGATATATTCATGTAGGGATTATTTTTTGTCTTGATCACTTCAGCACCAAACAAATATGTCAAGTATTTTAGATTTTTTTAGTTTTTTTTCTGATTTTCCAGATTTACATTGGAAACACTAACAATATCAACATAAAGCATAAAACAATCTTCACCTAGACGTTTTAATCATTACTACATTAACAAATTTGGACTTTTGATGCATTAAAACAAAGCGAGACATTTTCAAAGCTTCATAAACCCTTTTATTCTGACCTAAATATGAATTTTTGAATCAGACAATGTGTTAATATTATTGAAATGCTGTGGTTGACCACATATTTTACTCTAGTTTCATAAACCACACTCAGGACTGATTACGTCCAGATAGATAAATAAACCCGCTAACAACATAAAGTAGGCTAAAACATCCAATGCTACTGGTTAAATGCGGCATAATTTGATTTCTGTGTGAACGTTTTACGATCTGAAGATGATGTCGCCCAGCAGCACCTGGTGTACGGCAGTAAAAATGGCCGCCACTGTCAATGGATGGATTTTAAAGTTATTCAGAGCCGACAGAATCAGTACGAGATCGTAGGAAACCGATAACCTCGACACTAGTGTAGGTTTTACTCCGTACTTGAGTGGACTTTTTACCAAATACTTTTTTACTGGAGTAATTTCTTGCTACATTTTACTTTGACTTGAATAAAAACATGTTGAAGTAGTTCTACTCTTACTGAGTACTCCACCCATCTCTGTTAACACCAGTGTAAAGTAATAATATATTTTCTGATACATAACAGTAGCTATCACATAAACTTTTTACATCATTTTCAAATGAAAAAGTCAAATTATAGTGCTAATAATCTAACTTTGCCTCCTAGTAGAGTGTCTGATTTAGGCTGTAAAGTGTTCATAAGCAGTTTTAGCCTCTTTTCTCCTTTTCCTGCGCTCGCCTGCTGCAGCTGTTCCATATTCCCTCTGATTTGGCTCACCTGTTTTCCTCCATCGTTCTCTTTGCTGGATTATTCTTCTGGTCTCTTCCTGTCATTTCTGTCAGTCACTCTTCTTCATCAGACCTTCTTTGGTTCATTACTGCCTCCCTGCCTTTATTTGGCACCTGAAAACACCAACCATGGCAATACATGATCACCAATCCACTCATGACGTTTCCACTCTGCTGTTCATGATGTGCCAGCTCCTTGTATGGTGAGTAATTTCCACACACCGCCGCCGTTGCTCTGCATCCATGACAAATTACGTTTAAACCAGTTCATTCCTTTTGGGCTCCTGCTGAAATGTTTTATTTAGTGAGTATAGATTGAAAACAGGTGTCTTAATTTATTCAAAACAAAAAAAGGCATTCATCATTACTTAATGGTTCCCTGTAATGGAAAACAGCGGCTATGCCTGCTTAACGCTTACAAACACAATGAATTATTAGATGAATCATAAATCCAATCCAACTCCACAATGAAGCCTCCAGATTTTTAGATTTTTAAGCATCAAAAACCCTCCTCAGTATTTATACCTCAAATATGTAAGTAAATTAATCCACCTGTGTCAGTTTTAAACTCTCATATTCATTAATTATAGGAACTAGAGCAAACTGCTGGATGCTCTGGATGCTGTCTGCATTTGATTTGCAGTTTCCTCTGATTGCTGCTGAAGATTTGCTTTGATAAATTTAATCTCCAGAGGTTTGTTTTGGCTCCGGGTTCAGCGGCGGATCTGTGGTTTGTCTTCAGGGCTACAGGGGGGCGTGAAACCTCTGGAGGCCAGCTCACAGCCAGCATCTGGTTTAGCTGCAGGTTCTATCATTGGAAGTCTGTTTTCACCTTTTTGTTGTCATCATTATTTATTCAGCTTCACTCATTCATTCCTTAGCTTGCTTTTTTCTGGTTTCATTCAGTTCAACTGTTTTTCTGTGTTTTTTTCTTTTTTTACCACTTAAATTGCAAAGAAATGTGTTAATATTATTGAAATACTGTGACTACCCAAAATATTTAGTCTAGTTTCACAAAAATACAAAATCTTACGTAGTGTGTTTGGTAAGTTTCTAGTGCAAATTTCTTGAAATACGATGAAATCAACTTATAGTAAGTTTTCAGTAAGACAGGAGCTTGTTTTACATTAATAATTCCTTAATACTGATGAAAAGTTCTGGTTTCATTGGCAGATTATCGTTATAATTTATCTGCTTGGATAATTAGTGAAATGTTCTCGCTGCTAAATGTTATAATGGCGGAGAAACAACTTACCGTTACAGGAAAACTCTTTTATCCACCGCCATCGGTGGCTATGCTAACTAGCCTAGCATTCACAACAAACTATGCTACGAGCTTCTTCTTCTTGATTTTTATTGGCGGTTGGGAAAACCCGTTACCTAAGCATTACCGCCACCTACAGGTATGAAGTGAAATGGGCTCTTTGCACGTCTGCTTCCGCGTTTAGGGAAAAGCGGCTCCGTCATTTCCGGTCTGTTGAAAATGGCATTTTACACTAGTTGCTTGCAGGGTTTGCCCAAGGTAACAATTAACGACATACATCGATCCAAAGCCCCAACAAGTAAGCTGGAGAAAGGCTTTAATATTTACACCTGGTTATACATTCAGAAATACAAAGGTGAGTTTTACTTTCTTTAAACTTTGTGGCTAACATTAACTTTAGCTTATGCTAGTAGGCAATATACTCAGACATTTTTCTTGTAAAAATGGGCTATTTAAGTATCTAAACTGTTTAATCCATTCCAATGGACAATGTTTTTACCTTATTTTGTACTTATTTTCGAGTATATTGTGTATAAAGAGGGAGATTACAGTTCACAGATTTTCTCTCGACATGGAGACAGTTTCAACAAATATGTAAAAAAGATTTATTTAAAAAAAAAAAAAAGTTACATAAATTATATTACAATATTAAATAAAAACAAATATATTTCTTTGGTCACTGATGTCTACAGAGCAGCATTCATTATTGACCACATTAGTAGTTTTATTTCATTCATCCTTCTGTATTGTTTTCTTCTGATTTCTATTTTGTTTTCATCTTTTACCTCCTGTTTTGTCCTCTTTTCTGTCGTTATCCTCTAACATCTCTTCCTTTTGGTTCACTCTTAGTTTTCTCCCTGCAGTAATCTCCTCTCCGTTCCCACACTCCACTCCTCCGCCTGTCGGAGCTATCTGTCATCCTGTGATCCGAGGTGCTGCAGCAGTGTTGGAGGGCTCTTGTGTGGGCAGGTTCATGCTGGATCAGCTCTAAGTGCACCACAGGTTAGAAGAACAGGGAATCCATGACTGAGTTCATGATAGAGCAATTTATTTTCAATCCTCTCTTAACAGGCAGATTTGACTTCATGTCAGATTAAAATTAACTCCTCGTGTGATTCAAATCCTCAGACCAAAATATTAACTAGATTTCTTTTTCAACCTGCATATTAACTCGGTTAGAATAAAAGAGTTTTTAGGGCTGTGATAAAAAAATCCCTGTCTATCTAGATGTGTGGATGTCCAGCAGCAATGGTTTTATAGATCTCAGGACTCTGGCTGAAGATTGGAGCTATAAACAAAGGGTCAAATCAAGTTGCTGCAATGTGATCAAAACTCTTAAAATCAAGCAGTAAAAGTTTAAATTATATCCTGACTTAGACAGGAAACCAGTTTCTCCTGCGTTTTCCAGCTGCTGCATTTTGTCCAAAACCTCAAGGGCATTAATTGAGAAACATTTTATTGGCAGCTGATCCTGTCTATCGTTTTAAAAGGGACCTGTTACAAAAGATTTGATGGCTGTGTTGATGCCTCATCAAAAATACGTCCAATGTAACAAAACATTTGGAAAATGTTGCTTTAAAGGGACTGTGTAATGGAAAATTTACATTTTGAATGTTTTTGTACTTCCATATGGGCTTCTACTGCTAAAAAAAACAGGCTTTTTTTAAGTTAATTTTTTTAGTGACTGGAAAATGAGCCGTTTTAAAAATCAGCAGACGCTGCTGTGTTACCTAGCAACCCCAGCAGAGTTCCAGCCTGTTACCTAGCAACCCAATCTGAGCGTCAACATGTTTGGTCAGCAGGTTTTACAGCTGTATGCATTGTACAATGGCTGCTGGAAAAAGACAAGTGTTTTGTTAACTTACTGCAATCCTGTTGGTTGTACAGGAGGCCCCACTTCTGCTTTTCAAAGATGTACAGTTCTATATTTGTGCATCTGTTTGCAACCATTTTCATGTGTGAGTGTAAACATTGAGTTCGGGTCGCGGTTTGTAATAATAATGTGGCATGCACTGATGATGCAATGATTTGAAATCCAAAAACAGAGTTTATACACTGTGTAGCTTCAGTAAAGTCCTTTCTTCCACTGTGGGATTAGATGCTGAATCACTGCAGGCTCCACCATGCAGCCTGCGACTGCATCCAATCAGTCTGAATCCTGATTGGACGCTTGATGAGCCTAATTAGAGCATGCTGAAGTTAATGGCGCGGCACAAATCACTCATGTTTTGGTCTCTGTAATGTTGCATTCACACCAGTCATTTAGTCTACTTTGATCCAACTCCAGTCTGTTTGCTTAGAAAGTCCGGTTCGGTTGGTGAGGTGTGAATGTGTATGTGAACGCCAAGCGGACCAGAGACCGCTCCAAAAGGAGGAAGTGGACTACAGTACAGGGCATTCTGGGTAAATTCAAACAAAAGAAACACATTAGCCTAGCACTAGCGGGAGAAATGACTCTTGGTTTTTAGCCAAAGACTTCAGAGAAATTCTCTACCCGATAAAATCTGACGCTTCTGGTTTTGTTTCCCTTTGTTGAAGAAGGAAGTTGCCAGTGTTGTCTTTTTCTTCAGTGGTTGTTGGTGCAGCGCCCCCACAGGCGAGGAGGGGAACAGGTTTTTCCAAGGTTTTGGTTTGACTCAGAGCAGAGAGAAAGAATCACAGCGGCTGAAGAAATATTATAACTTTGGTTCCAAACAAACTGAATCTACCGGACGGAAAGGTGTGAAAACAAACTAAATTTCCCTCAGTTATGAGTGTGATGGTTCTGTCATGAAAATCTTGTGCTAAATTAATTCAAGTCCACAAATTTCCTTGGATTAGCATCAAGGAGAGCTGCTACTGTATTTTATTTTGAATTTAAATCCAATCTGGTACCAGTTGCTAATTTCTGTTTTTAGTAAATCACAAAACATGATGGATTTTATCAAACCTGTAGATTTTAATGTTTTTCTTCTAAATACTTAAAAATCCACTGAAGCAAACTGAAGTTACCAAAATGATTCTGTCAGAACATCTCTGAACCTCCCACTCATCACCGTCCGGCAGTCAGAATCAAAATCTGCCTCCTCGCTCCTCAAGCTGCTCCAGTCCGCCACTTTTCTCAGCTTTTGATTGGCAGGAAGTAAATGTTTTCCTGGAGGATCATCAGGAGACGAAGAGACATCAGCAGTTTGTTGGAGATATTCAGGACCTGCTGCTTCAGGAAGCCAGGATCCGACAGAAACTTTGAATTAATCCAAGTTTGTTTGGAGATTCCCGTTTTTCTGCAGTCGGATGTTGATGGGTGGCGTCCATCTTGGCCAGGCCGTTGGAGCGCGGCGTCGGCATCGGACTTGCAGACGTCACACTGGTCCACCCCACCGGTCCACCCACACAGCCACTGGTCCGAGTCCAGGCTCTGTCCCACCAGCTGTCCTCTGATTGGCTGGCGTCCTGGCGTCGCTGCGGGTGTGTTGCATCCTCGTCCATCAGACCAAACGCTTTCTGGTTCACATCTCGACGCCTCGGCTCCGACTCTCTGAATCCTGCAGCTTTTAATTATCTGAGCTCAGAGGTCTGGCAAGTTGAGAGGAAAACCCCCGTCTTCTAACTGTGACGAGAAAATTCAGAGCTGAATGAAAGTTTGTGGAGACCTGAGAGGAATCTGGAGCTGCAACTAATGATAAGAAACTGATTGATCTATTGATTATTTGGATGATCAATTGATAAAAAATTTACACATTCTACAATTTTTCATTTAACCACTTAAGACTGCTTCTTACAATATTTGAAATGCATTAAAATATCCAAATAAACAATTTAATTTCCTTTTTAAATAAGAAAATAAACATTTTGTTGCAACGGCAGCATTACTTTGGATTGTTTGTAGCAAAAGTTGCATCTGCAGCTAACGTGAAAAACTGAGGCCTTTCTGCTGGACTTAACCTCAGAACAGTGTGGGAATAATCTGGTGATTATTTTTTGATTAGCTGATTTAAAATTGTATAGAAAAAGATGCTTAACAGGAGATTTACATTTTTTTTTATTTTTTTACAGAATTTGAACCGGGTGAAACCAAAACTGCTGCTTGACGGGTTCTGGGTTCAACATCTCCACATTTCCTTTTCATCTTAAATGCAAAATGTTTATATTTATTTAAAGTTCTGACTTAATTTCTGTGTTGTTGACAGTTTTTTAGTTTCACGGCGTCGGATCACAAAACTCTGATCTGTCTCACAAAGTTTCTGATCTGAGCTGAAAAGCTGAGCTGTCCTGTCAGGTCCAATTATATTAACTTTAACTTGACTGAATTTGTTAGACTGAAACCAACAATCAGCCTGTCAGTGAATACTCTTCCTCCTCTTCATCAGTTCTGCTCCTGTCTTTAAAATTAAACCAAGTTGTTGTCTTAAACATCAGAAGTCGAGTTGCAGCGTTTAAAATGTCATCCCACCTCCGCACACGGTGACCTCACTGAACCGGTCAATGATCTCATTAAACCGGCGATAATTAGTCAGAGAGAAGCTGCAGCTGTGTGTGTGTTTGGATTTATGATGTGTGTGTTCAGGTTGGCAGCACCGAGACGCTCAACAGTCTGACGCTTCAGTCCGTCTGCGCCAAGCAGCTGCTGCAGTTTGGTTTAATCTGTGTAAAACAAAATCACTTCAGTTTCTGCTGGATGCAGCAAAGTGAGGGTCGGGACTTGGAATGCCCTTCAGTTTTTATGTTTTATCGACTTCACCTCAGCGTTTAAAACTTGCAATAACTTTTTTGGATCCGGCTTCAGAGCTGAGAGAAGCTTTTAAACCACACAGCATTACTGTTTCTGTACAATGATTAGTGTTTGCTGGTGTGAAAGCCATATGGTTAGTAAAATCCTTTGTGACTGATGCAAACCCATCATGTGGAACAAGCTCACGTAACGTCTGCATCTGCTCAGCCAGCAACACAATCATGAGCAACAACGGAGGGAGGAGAGAGACGCTTTCTAGCTGGAAACTCTGTCACTGTTTTGTGTTTGTCGACTAAAAATTACAAAATTAAAACAAAGTTTCAACCAACATTTAGGCATTTTTTTAGGCTGTTTTCTCTCCTGATAGTCCAGTAGATTTGGGACCAAAGTTGCAGCATCTGTTCCATTTCCAGCTGCGATTTTCTTTGCCAAGCCAACCAAACCCTTTGAGCAGCGTGTTCCCCTCCTGGCCTGTGGGGACGCTGCACCAAGACCCACTGAAGGAAATGACACAAAAACCTCTGAAGACACTGAGCGCAACTTCCTTCTTCTCCAAATGGAAAGACAGATTGAGCGGAACCAGATTTCAGCGGGAGGAGGATTTCTCTTTTGTCTTTGGCTAAACACTATGACCCATTTCTCCAGCTAGCGTTGGGGCTAACATGTTTGTTTTGGTTGCATTTACCCAGAATGCTTTAACTCTGGTAAATGCATCCTGAAGTTCATTTCCTGCTTTTGGAGCAGTCTCCAGTCTGCTTAGTGTTCACATACTGATTCAAACTGAACCAGAGTTCACTTCAACTGAACCAGAGTTCACTTCAACTGAACCAGAGTTCACTTCAAGTGAACCATAGTTCACTTCAACTGAACCGAGGTTTGTAGGACCAGAGTTAGCTTAGCAGTCACACCTCACCACCCGAACCGGACTTTTTAGATAAATGGACTGGAGTTAAAGCGAACTAAACTGGGCCGGTGTGAATGCAGCCTCAAACAAATGACACTTCCAGCCTTTTTCCTTAATGATGACAAAAGAGAAGCTTTCAATGCCAGTAATCTTGACTTTTTTCCAGTTATTGCTCTGACAGAAGTATTCATATTTGAGTAAGTTTTTGCCTTTTTATTCTGGAGGGATATGTGAGGGTCTTCCTCAGAAACAATGAGGTTTTGGGTTCACATAAGGCCATTTGATTCCTGACTCGCAGTGATAAATGTGTGGCTGCGAGTGTCAGCTGGAGTCGTGGTTGTTTTGTGTTGTTGGCGTTGTGTTTCTTATCTGACAGGCTGCCTGCGCCATGTCTGGCTGCTTCGCCTGATAACTGGCTGCTGCTGCTCTTTTAACAGGCCCATTCACAGCTACACCGTCTCATCTCACTCTGAATGCGACTCCGTTAGCGAGGGGTTCAGATGAAAATCTGGAAAGCCCAAAAAGGACATTTATCAAATCTGAGAGATGAATATGTTTGAGTTGCAGCCTCTGGGGTATGAGGGCTTGCTGCTGTCTTTTCTGTTTAGTGTCGAAAACAAAACACAAGTGGCTTTCAACTAAAGGTTCACAGGAATGACAAAGATTTTAAAAGATTAGGTTTTTTGTTTCAGATAAGGTGAATTTTATTGCTTGTTCTTACTGATTTGAGTAACGGCTCCTCTGATCATTATTGTTTTTTATCAGTAAACCCTCAGTCACATGTGCCAAACTCGAGGCTCGTGGGCCAAATCCGGCACGCCATAGCTTTTTATGTGGCCCTCTAGTCACCAGAGGAGCACACAAATAGAACCTTCAAAATATTTGCGTTTAAGATATTATTTTACTAATATAATTTGAACTGAAGTTGGTGCGTTAGCATTAGCTTCTGGCAAAAACAGCATTGGTGTAATGCTTTAGCCTTAGCAGAGCTAAAGTTGACAATTAGTGTTTTTGTTAGAAAAACAAATGTTTCTGATTAGTGCTTTAGCCTTAGCAGAGCTAATGTTTCTGATTAGTGCTTTAGCCTTAGCAGAGCTAATGTTTCTGATTAGTGCTTTAGCATTAGCAGAGCTAATGTTTCTGATTAGTGCTTTAGCATTAGCAGAGCTAATGTTTCTGATTAGTGCTTTAGCAGAGCTAATGTTTCTGATTAGTGCTTCAAGTTTCAGGAAATTAACCTGGGATCTAGAAAAGTAACTTTAAGGTTTACAGAAAGTAATCTATAAGTTGTTGGAAAATAAACCTGAATGTTTAGGAAAGTAACCTGTAATTGTTATAGAAGGTGATCTGTATGTTTCTACAGACTGTATTATTTATTCCAGTTTTTGTTGTGATAAATCCATCACATGTATTTTGCCTAAATCATGTGAAGGCCTGAAGTGCGATGGTGATAAAAGCGCAGCCTCCATCACCAGCTTGAAGCTGGTATCGACTCTAATGTGCTGTCAGTCGGGTCCCAAAAAGCAGTTTATAGCTGAGCCTTTATTGTTTCATAGTTGCTGTCACAGCCTGAGATGAATCTGGAGATCAAAACCGAACATCATCCAAGCTGAGGTTAGATAAACAAAATGTCACTCAGATATAAAGCTGAGCTGTGATCTACTGCAGTCGTAATTCAGATGCCCAAGGCGGATCTGTCTCCCTCTCCAAGAGTCGCTGCTGTTCTTCGATTCGAAACCAGATACATGTGGGACTGAAATGATTAATCGGTCAACTAACTTAGAAATCGATTAATCGCTAACTGGAGGATACAGACTCAGGCTATTTGCTGAAAGAACAACACACTCAGAAGCAGTAATTAAGACAAAACTGGAAAAAAGACCAAATTTTCTTTTACTGTAAATCTGTTCTACCCAGACTCCTCAAGTGGCAGTGTTAGCTTCACCTGGTTCAAACTCTTTAAGAAAAGTTCCTATCCAATTATTAATCACTTAATTTATTTTAAAAATCACCATATCAGCCCTTTACTGTATTGGCATTAAGTCAAGTAGAAAGAGCTGAACTTTCCTCATGTTGATCTTAAAATAGTTTTTAGCTACAGATGCATCTTTTGCTACAAATGATAAAGCATTCACTAAAGGAATGCTGTTTTATGCAATAAAACTTTATTTTCTAATTTAGAAAAAGGAATTGAATTGTTCATTTACATCTTTTAATGTATTTCTTATATTCTATAAAACAGGCTTAAGTGTTTAAGTGAAAAATGTACAGAACCTATCATTTTTAATCGATTAATCACCAGAATAGTTGATTAATCATCAGAAAAGTCTACAGAATAATCTATAACTGAAACAGTCATTAGTTGCAGGCCTAGGTATGTGTTCCCTGGCCTGTGTTTAGAGTCGTTTTCATATGTGAATAACCTTCAAGGTTCCTGCGACCAGCATTTAATGGACCATGAAGGTAGAATAAATGAAATGTCAACAACAAATGAAAACGTTGTGGAAGGAGAAGAAGCATGAAAGAAACGAAATGGGCTTCACGGGAGAGACGGGGAATGCCGTGGCTGTAATTACAGCGGGCGACTTAAATGAGGAGTGTGAAGCCGCTCATCACGTCGAGGCGACGAGGAGCTGGAGGCAGACGCTCCATTTCACAGCCATTAACACACGGCTGCCTGGACTGACAGGATGGAGACCTGCTGAGACGAGTCCAGTTGAAAGCAGAGGAGCTTCCCGCTTCTCCACAGGCTCCTCGTTCACCAAGAACATCCAGTTACTCTGATTACGGACCTGGAGAACGCCCAGCACCGGAGTGGGAGTAAACGCCTCAGGAAATGTTGATACAGATCTTTATTTTGGACCAAAACCAGATTTTAAGGCTGCACAGTAAAAAATGACTAAATATTGCAATTAAAATCTGAGAAATTCAACTTCAGGGATCAATGGTAGAATATCTGATGTTCAACAATGTCAGTAGGACTGAAACGATTAATCGCAATGAATTGGTCAATGAAACGCCTGTCAATTAATCGTTAACTGGCGAACTCAAAAAAAGCATTTGCTGAAAGAACAACATACTCAGAACAGTAATTAAGCCAAAACTGTGCAAAACTATGCATATATATTGCATCTAATCTGGTTGAATTACATTGAAACCGTCCAGCTGGGTGAGAAGTGGGAGTAAAGGCCTCAGGCCTCTGCCGGGATTCATCCTGATGTTCTACTCGGTGTGCGTTTGACACCCGAGCCGCGGCCAGAGGACGCCTGAAACGGGTGGCTGGACTCAGAGGAAGTCAGAGCTGTTCACCGGCCAGTCATCTAGAAGCAGGGCTCTCTGGGGATCTGGACTCGTCTTCAGGATCAACTGGAATGTGTTACTTTAGACAAGGAAGTCTGAAAGTAAAGTGATGACCTCTAATCTCACTGCCACCCAATTCTTAAAGGGGCGGTGTCGTGTAAAACTTCTCAGTCCAATGCTATTAAAAATGTTTTTAAAGGCTTAACGGAGAAACGTTGAGATGATTTTCTGAAGGAGTTTTCTTAAAGAGACAGGGGCCCAATTACAAGCTGCTGAAGTACTAAGTCAAATTTCTTTTATGTCAAATTTGATGCATTTTCATAACAAATTAAGACCAATGAACCCTTGATTAGGCTATCAAATGGTGCTAAATATTTAATACTGTGCCTTTAAAAACCCCCCACAAATGAATGGATTTATTGCTCTATTATTGGCAATAAAAAGTTTATACGCACTTTGAGCTTGATGTCCTTCTGTGTCTGCTGAGACATTTTTGTAGCAAACCTAAAGATTTAGTTTTTCTCTGCAAAAACACAAAATTTCATCTAGTTTCTAGTGCAAATATCATAGTACACTTGAAAAAAGATAAAACTAACTTACAAGAAACTTTTCAGCCTGTTTTAAGTTAGTTAATCCTTCATTTTGATGAAAATGTACTAGTTTCACTGGTAGATTATTTCACAATGAAATGGGAAAATATCCAAATATAAGAAAAATATCTGCTTTGTTTCCACCTTCAGTCTGTCGGATCAGTTCAGAGTTCAGCTGTTAGCTGGTGTCCAGTAAACTGTACATATTTCAAGACCAGTCCGTTACCTAGCAACCACAGTGAAACTCGAGCACATTCGGTCATCTGGCTTCAGATGTGTTGCACAATGGCTGCTGGAAAAGACAAGTGTTTTGTTGTTGACTCACCGTCCAGAAACCGCTTGCTGCATTCTTGTTGTTTTTGTAGGAGGCTCCACTTCTGCTTTTCAAAGATGTATGGTTATGTAATTGCGCGTCTATTTGCAGGTATTTTCATGTGCGAGTGTAAATTGAGTTGGGGGCCAGCAGCAGCTGATTTAGACTTAAAGCGACAGAGACCCTAAAATAGTTAAAGATAGGGAGAATAAAATTTGATTATCCAAGAATATTCTGTGGAAAAATGTAATGGACATGTTTTGTATAGGCCATAGAAATATCCTAACCTGCTCTAGGACGTGTCTAGGTCATCATTAAAGCAATGCATCTTTGCTCTGACCCAAACCAGAGCTTTGGGAACCAGTTACTCTCCAGTTAGCACTGGGTCTGAAGGGAGTCTACGTCTGTGGGTTTGACCGAGTTTCTGTGTCTGCTGCTGTTTCTGGATGACCGGTGCTTCCTGCAGCCCCTCTGCGTAATCTGAAGCAACACGAGGAGTAGAAAAGAAACAATTGGCTCCTGTATCTGGGTTCTTGCTGTTTTCTCTCTGTGCTACACTGAGGCTTTGATCGTCCTCAGTGTGACACCTGCTCCAAATATTCAATAAACTGTTTAAAAACAATAGAAAAACTGCTGAGTTTTTTATTCCAGGTAGTTAAGATGGAGTTGTTCAGCTGGAATTAAAATGATAAGACTCAGTGCAGTTTTGCAGATTTTTATGGCCTTGCAGGAATTTATTATTATTGCCTCAGTGATTTGACTTTATGAAATTTTACTCTTCATATCTGCATTTCCTGTTTTCACCTCCCAGTACTTTATGTTGCATCATAAAATTTGTGCAAACTGGAACATTTTGAAAAGGGACATTTACTTTGCAGTAAATCAATAATGCTGAGAGCCAAAGAGCAGTGATGTACAGTCCTGTGCAAAACTCTTAAACCAGTCCAGCCAAAAGCTAACAGAACCAGGAGTTCTGTCCTGATAGATGCAGGTGGTAAATGTTTTATTTTAAACAAACATCATCAGTCTGAGTATGACAGAAATTACTTTGTAAAAGTATTTATTATCTGAATTTCTCACATTTTCTGGAGGTGCAGCTACAAACTTTAATGTATCTGATCTGGATGTTAAGTTATAAATTGATATCTGCATTTACTATTTGTTTAAAAACAAGAAAATTATAGATAATTGAGAATTTATTTTGCTTTCCATCAACTTTCATCATAAAAAGACGCAGTGACGTTTCTAAGGCAATGTTAAAGCTGAGGTATGTAACATACAATATGTGAAAAGATTAATATCAGTGTATGCTGCTAACTGTGCTAGTAGCGGAGAAACAGCTCACTATTACAGGAAAACCATTTATCTGCCGTCAGTGGCTATGCTAACTAGCCTTGGCATTCATGGCAGACTGCTGACAGAAAATTAGATTTAGAACAGTGGTTCTTACCGAACCCCCCAGTTTCATATGTGCATTCATCTTCAATAAAGTTTTTGATCCCAGGCTTAGTTTATGGACTGAACAGACACCATTATACATTTTGAACTGTAGATTTTATTGTAGGAACCATTTTTATTTGTAAGTATTGATTTTATTTTTGAACCATTATTAATTCTTAAATGTTGATTTTATTTTTGAAACCTTATTTATTTTGAAGTGTTGATTTTATTTTTGAACCCTTTATTTTGAAGTGTTGATTTTATGTTTGAACCCTTTATTTTGAAGTGTTGATTTTATGTTTGAACCCTTTATTTTGAAGTGTTGATTTTATGTTTGAACCCTTTATTTTGAAGTGTTGATTTTATGTTTGAACCCTTTATTTTGAAGTGTTGATTGTCTGAAAGACCTTACACCTGAATTGCCCCATACGGGGTTTGAACCGATGACCTCAGCATTACCAGCACCGTGCTCTAACCTGCTGAGCTAACTCACCTACCTTACAAATTGTTGCGTTTCCATGGATTTAAGAAGAACTTACATGATCTTACCACAATGAAGATTTGATAAAAGTGCTTATATTCCAATGTTTTTCAAAACAACATACATATTTTATTTTCCAGAGATTTTGTATTTTGAAGTGTTAATTTTATTTTTGAACCATTTTTTATTTGTAAGTATTGATTTTATTTTATAGCCATTTAGCCAAGTCTCTGTAGAACCATTTGTCTCTGCTAATGACATCTTCAATACATTTTTTGATCCCAGGCTTAGTTTGTGGACTGTAATGTGAAATTAGGCACAAGTATAAGTCTGACAGTTTGTTCACCAAGTTACTGTGCTCTCTGAGAGGATCTGTGGTATTTGACATTGTTCCATGCCCATCGTTGATGTTAGCCTCTAACAAAATGTGGATCATCTACCAGGAACACTGCAAACAGCATGAGTTCCTGTAGTGTAGTGGTTATCACATTCGCTTCACACGCTGAAGGTCTCTGGTTCGAAACCAGACAGAAACTGATTTTGCATGTTCTATTCATCACAGGTGTTTACTAAAGGTCAACAAGGCTCTGTGGTGTCATGGTCTGTACTCTGAATCCAGGCATCTGAGTGCAAACCTCAGTTGACATTTTCATGAGTTGCATCTCACATCATCAACTTTGGGACCTCAAGCTGAAACAAAGCAGAGAAGTTCAGTTCCTGTAGTGTAGTGGTTATCACGTTTGCTTTACATGCAAAAGGTCTCTGGTTCGAAACCAGACAGAAATGGTTTTTGTAGGTTCTGCATCTCTTGGGGTGCAGTGAGACAACAAGAGCCTTCCTCTTTGGTGATGGTTCATTTGCCAATCGACTTCAATGTCGGCTTCTTTGAAATCAAAGATACTTTACTTCAATTACCAATTGGCAGTTCAATGGCGTAATGCACATGTGTCAAACTCAAGGCCATCTTTGCATAAAGTCTATAATGTCTGCCCATGTGACTTGTTTTTATTATTTGCTTGCTCACCTTTAAACACTGATTTAAATATTGTAATTTTTAAACTGAGCAGTCATTTTACATCCATGGAAACTCAAATGTAATATTTAAACTTCAATACATAAAATCAGTTATTTAATAATATGAGGTGGTGTTTAATTTATTTTTAACATTGTATTTTTATACAGTTATGCTAGGGCTGCCCAAGTCTAGTTTTCCAGAGCTACCATCTGCAGCTTTAGATGGTTCCTTCTCTAACACACCTGGACCATTGACTCATTGTAAGCCTCTACAGACCTGAATGAGGGAAGTCAGCCTTTTGTCTGGGGTGTTTTAGCACTCCTGATCTGTACCGTCAATGTGGCCCGTTGAGGGGGGCCAATATGCTGAAGTGGCCCTCGGTGAAACTGAGTTTGACACCCCTGTTCTAAGGCGTGGCTTGTTTATTGTTGCCATAGCAACTGTTAGTTACAAAGGTCACGGACCTGTGACGTCACATGATTACGTATTTGGTCGTTCAGACCGCCATGAATATCATCGGATCTGTAGTTCATGTTTGTATAAAATTTGTGAGATTTGATCGGCGTTGTTTACATTTAAATGAAAACGGTAGTTTTCATAAAGTGCCACCATTTTTTCTCTCCAGTATTTTCTTCCAGTCGTGTTGAGGCGACCTGCCGTTGTGTGGGGAAGCCTCTGAGAGCGCTGCGTGTTTCTGCTTTCCTTTCATTCCTCCCCTCCCCGCAGGCCTCTCAGGCGCTCACTTGTTTTCTCCTCCACTCCTCCATCCGTCATCCCTCGCTTCCTCGCGGCTCGTCACGCGCAGCTCTTTGTTTCATGCCTGACACTGAACGGCACTCAGCGGCTCTCTTCACCTCTCATCATTCACACACACACACACACACACACACACACAGCACATTCTCATTTAGATAAATGTGTGGATGGGCCAAAACTTTCTCCAGCTGAACAGAAACAAACTGAAGTTATTATCTTTGGACCTAAAGAGGAACGAACTAGAATCAATGCTCAGCTTCAGTTATTACAACTAAAACCAGCGATCAGCCCGAAACCTGGGAGTAGTGATGGACTCTGACCTGAACCTTCAGAGCCACATTAAGACAGTCACAAAGTCGGCCTTCTATCACCTGAAGAACATCTCCAGGATTAGAGGACTGATGTCTCAGCAGGATCTAGAGAAACTCATCCATGTGTGATCCTTTTCTGCGTTGTGCTGGTTATTGAGTGAACAGGCCGTGACGCAGTTTGTCTTTTAAAAGATGATTCTCGGTTTATTTCTGTCAAGAATACAGACAAAACAATCGTGTTAAAGGCTGCCCGCTCCAAGTCCTACACAAAACAAAAGTATATAACAAAAATTAACTTAATAGATCTATGAATAAACTGAATGTATTTAGATGGAAAAATAAAACGCACACACCTCTCCTGCAGGACAACATGACAAAAGGGGAGGGGCTAAGGGGCACAAACAATTTAAAGACAATACCACAGAAGAAGAAATAAAAGGGAGGAGCTTCAATCTTAAAGTAACACGGTTAAAACAATGACAGAGGTGTTTCAGTAAGATAAGGAACAAGACAAATAATCAAAAAAAGACATTTTGTGTAATTATAACAAAAGAGAATTACAACCAGGTTACACATGCGTTTATCTTTAGCTGCATTAATTTCTGCAACAGCGTCTTCACAGGTCTGACTAACAAATCAATCGGTAACACTTTATTTGAAGGGGGGTGAATAAGACTGTCATAACACTGTCATAAACATGAATAAGCCTTCATGAATATTTATGACTGTTGTCAAAGTGTCATTCAGTAAATTATGACACTTTTAATACAAAGTTGACATTATTCAAAATGTCTTTGTTATGACAACTTGACATTAACCAAGAAATCATTACTGCTTAAACTTTACCTTTAATAACATAAAGTTACCTAATTTTTAAAGTGCAATCAGTAATACTTTTATAACAAATTTATAACAGTAATGATTTCTTGGTTAATGTCAAGTTGTCATAACAAAGACATTTTGAATAATGTCAACTTTGTATTAAAAGTGTCATAATTTACCGAATGACGCTTTATGACAATAAGGCTTATTCATGTTCATGACAGGTGTTATGTCATGTTTATGACAGTGTTATGACATGTTTATGATGGTGTTATGTCATGTTTATGACAGTGTCATGTCAGTCTTATTCACCCCCCTTCAAATAAAGTGTTACCAATCAATCAAACAGCTGCAGCTGATCCAGATGCTGCTGCTGCTGTTCTCACTAAAACCAGGAAGATGGAGACATAACACCAGTTCTAAAGTTCCTACACTGGCTCCCTGTAGCTCAGAGGATAGACTTTAAAATACTGTTGTTAGTTTATAAATCACTGAACGGTTTAGCACCACAATACATTAAAGATCTGTTATTGCTGTACCAACCGTCTAGACCCCTCAGATCTTCTGGTTCTGGTTCTGCTCTGCATCCCCAGAACCAGAACCAAACGAGGAGAAGCAGCATTCAGTTTCTATGCACCACGGATTTGGAACAAACTTCCAGAAAATATAAAACAGTTGAGACACTGGGAGCATTTAAATCTCAACTTAAACCCACCTGTTTAGAGCTGCTCATGGCTAAATTAGGGTTAGAGTGGGGTTTGATGTCTTCGATGTTTTTAAGGTTTTTATCTTTACTTTTCATCTATTTATTAATGTCACATACTGTTTTTATTTCTTCTTTAATTATGTAAAGCACCTTGAAATGCCTTGCTGCTGAAATGTGCTATATAAATAAAATTTGATTTGATTTTTTTTTTATTTGTGTTGCTTCAATGAATCCTTTGATTTTATTGTGTGAAAACAAAATGTTTCTGTCAGCTTTTAGTATTTTAAGGGTTGATCTTCGACCATTTCATCTGCTCTTACCTCCGTTTTATGTCTATAAACAAACCATTACATCTCACTTTGTTTTTCTTTTTTGTTAAGTATTTTCATGATTTATAGAGATAAATTGTTTTAAAAAGTCCTTAAAGCAGCAGGTGTGATTTAGTGCATTATTGACTAATGAAATATGACCGATTATTATCAAACCAACATGAGGAATATTTAGGAAGCATAAAGTGGCAAAAAAATGAGGATATATTATTAAAACTTTATTCTTCTAACGTGGGATGTACTGATATCCCAAGTTACTGATATAATAAATTGGACTCATCTAACCTAAATTCAGATTGAGCTATTGGACTTTTTTCTTATTTCTCTGACCGTATTATTGGGTTTTTTCTATCAAAAAGGTAAAAATGCAATCTTGTAAAGATTTTTGCTTTCATCATTTAGGTAAATGATTCAATTAGCATATGAGCGTTGGCTGCATTATTGCTTAATGAGAGTTTGAAATGTTTTTAATTCTAGCACTTCTGATCAGATGATTAAATTACCTCAAGAAATTAAATCCGAATCATGTCCAGGACTAATAAATGAAGCTTTATTCCATTTAGTCGAGAAGCAACACAGGATAAAACAAGCTGAACTGAATTATTCATATTGAAGCTACAAATCTGAGATTGTGACAAAAACAAACACAAAAAGTGTTTAAATCAGTTTTCAGAAGCTGAACCATCTGAGGCGTCGGGTTTGTTTGTTTACTTAAACTAAACATATAATTTCCAAGCAAAATATTTCACTCAAATCTAAACATTTAGTTTGCTAACTAAATAATTAACTAATATGGAAATTAGTCGACAGCAGAGTTTAAATAGAAGTTAGAAAAATCCCACTTTTATTTTGATAGTCCACTTTTCGCCAAGTTCATTTACATATTAGCTAAATATTTAGCTTGAACCTAACTATTTTGTTGCCAAGCCAAATATTAAGCTAATGTTTAGTTTATAAAATAAACATTTACTTTGAGCATTCAGGTTTCTTGCTAATAAACCAAAGTGTTGCTGTTATTTTCCGGCTCTGCAGCGAAGCAGTGGTTGTGGCGTGAAGCTGCTCTCATGGTGACTCATAGATGTAGTTTTAACGTCTTCCAGCTGAATCCAGGACTTTGTAAAAAGTGAACTTTCCCTCATTCAGTGAGCTGAAGCCGTTTTCTCCCAGCTGCGCCTGGTCATGTCCTCGCTGCAGTTCATGCGGCGAAGCTGCTATCAGCCTCCACACATTCAGGTTCACCCAGATCCTCATCTGGAAACTTCACTGAGCTGCAGATGGAAACGACGCCATCTGATGGGAACCGAAATAAGCTGATAACGGCTCATTACACGTTAATGAAAAAAACCTGACTGCTCTTTAGTTTTGACAGATAATTTTATTTTCCCTTTAAACACAAGTTAGTTATAATTTGACAATTTGTTTTCTGTTTCAGAAATTAAATAAAATTTTAATTTCATGTAATTCTCATCTTAATGTTTAGTTTTGTTAATGAGAATAAAAGAGTTTAATCAACAGAGTATCCAAAATGTAGTCAAATAAGAGTATCACTGCTTTAACATATTTTTATAAAATAAGTAAAAAGTAGCTGACTTTGTTAAAAGAGCATAAGTTTTAACTTTTATAATTCAGAATATCAAATCCCTCTGAACATTTCCAAATAATGTCAAACATGATGACTGATCCAAGCTCATCCCTGTGAAACGCAAAATCATGTCAGCCAGCACACAATTTTCCACTTCATTAACTTATTTTAGGATTTGCATAAATGTATTTCAGTGTATTTCCTCCATTAGCCTGCAGAGGAACTGCTGCGTTCACACCGCTAATTGAGCTGACCCGGTTTAAAACAAAGCGGAGCGGGGAGAGAAAAGCCCGGTGGATCCGAGGAGGAGGAACCGAAAGAGCCGATCCGACCTCATTAGGCAGAACCATCCGGCCCATTGCCAGAGCCCGGCTGCGGTCAAAACGGTTCTTTTCACATTAAGGCTGCAAAATTAACGCATTTAAATTATCTAATGAGGTTTTATCAGGTTACAAAGTTTAACAAAAAAATTAGGATATTTAGCTTGTAACTAAATATTTAGTTCAAGCTATTACGCTAATATGCAAATTAGCCAACAGCGGCGTTTTAACCAAACTTTTATTTTGATAGTCCACTTCTACTTAACAAAATAATTTGCACATTAGCTAAAAATTTATCTTGAACCTAAATATTGTGTTGGTATTAACATTTTGGAAAAGTCACCAAACAGAATCCAAGATTTTCAAAAACAGTAAATTAAGAATTTAGAAAAAAAATCTACAGTTGATGGTTTATAAATATAAAAGCTAAATGCATTTAAACTTTCCATGGGAGTCGATTGAACTTTTTAGAGTTAATTGCAGAGTCTATTTAATATTTAGCAAACTAAATTTTCGGTTAAAATATTTGATAAATTGCATTGCTGGCAATTAACTCTGAAGAGTTTAATTAAGTTCCCCCAATAGTTTAAATGTATTTACCGTTAACATTTATAAACCATTGGCTCTAGGATCTTTTATTTTTCTCTTTTAGAAATTTCTGGACTCTGTGCTTGCCGATTTTCTCTAAATGTTGTTTATACTGACAGGTAGCAAATGAAAGTAAAAGCTTAAACTGTCCATTGTCTTCTTAAGTCTCCAGCTCAATAAAAATGGATGCTAATTTATCATCTTTACATGTAACGTTTCTCGTTTAACCTGGAAACGGTTTCTTGTCCTGTTTCTTTAAAATTCGAAGCCCAGTTTGCTGCTTCTGTTGCTGCCGACGTCCCTCTTGTTCAGAAACAGCCGGAGTGTCCAGGTTTCCACCAAGACATCAATAATTTACAACCAGAAGGTTCAAACATTCCCCCTCTCTCACTCTCTCTCTCTCTCTCTCTCTCTCTCTCTCTCTCTCTCTCTCTCTCTCTCTCTCTGTGTCATTCATGGATCAAAGAGTTTTCTTTTCTCTTCCTCTGTCCAACAAAACGTTTTTGTTTGCTCAAACATTTGATCTTAATTTGTCGAGATTTGCTGGGATGTAGAACAACATTTGGAGCCCAAACAGATTATGCATATCAGAATAAATGTTCACTGCAAAAACACAAAATCTTACCAAGTATTTTTCTATAGTTTCTAGTGCAAATATCTTGAAATAAGACAAACTTACAAGTAACTTTTCAGCAAGACTTAGGAGCTTTTTAGAGTAGATAATTCCTCTTCCACTGGCAGATTATTTCCCTTAGTACATGGGAAAAATGTCTTTTTATAAGCGAAATAATCTGTCGGTGAAACTAGAACTTTTTGAAATTAAGTAATTATTCATGTAAAAAAAGCTATATCCTGCTGAAAAGTTACTTGTTAGTTACTTTTGTTTTGCACTTGAAACTGAAACAGAAACTCTTGGGTTTCACTGCAAAAACACAAAATCCTACCAGGTATTTTGTCTAGATTCTAATGCAAATATCTAATTACTCTTGAAATAAGATAAAAGTAACTTTTCAGCAGATATAGGAGTTTGTTTTAAATCAATGATTCCTTAACATTGACTACATATGAAATCAATAATATTCTATTTATGATATGCGATAAATGTGAAATAATCTGCCAGTATTATATAATATAAAGGAATTACTGACTAAAATCGAGCCCCTGCTGAAAAGGCTTTGTGTTTTTGCAGTGTAAAATGCGCCTGCTCTGAACCGATGATCTGATGTAATTCTTCCAGTCGACCCAAATTCCTCTGAGACCTTCCTGACGGCGGCTCTGTGAGAACAGATGAGCTTGCAGCAGCGTTCGCTCTCCATGTTTGTTTCTGCTGCTCAGGTTTTGCTCTGGAAGCCGACGGAGGATCTGCAGCACACAGAAGCCGAGCTGCTAATCCCATCATTAACCTGATTTGCTCTAATGACGTTCGCCCCTCTAGTCTTCTCCACAACGCTGAAGACCTCTGGCTCTCACTGAAGCGTCTCATTAGATGAATAATGGCTCCGTCTGTGTCTCTGTGAGTCGTACTTTCCCGCTGAGAGTCCTCAGCAGATAATTTGCTGCTCTGAACCTCCTGGTTGGTTGTTTTTACATGCGAGGAGACGAGTAAAGATGTATTTAAGAGTTAAATTAATTCTGGGCCCATTCACGTGATTCCACTCCACAGAAATGTCAGAAAGTTATTTTTAAATTAACTCAAACACTTTATTCTATCTGTGTTTACAACCAAAATATCCACAGTTATATGGCAAGCCCTTTTAACATAAAATCTGTTTCATTTGACGATCCATAATTTAATTTTGACAAGACATAACTACATTTTTACGATCCTGAAAGGTAATTCAAGATATCTGCATTTGACGACGGTGTATTACAGCCATTAGAAGCAAAAAATGGAGCAAATTTTCTGCTGAAAAACTCAGAAATTTTAAGATAAAAAAATGTTTACATTTCTAAACTTGAAAAGTTGAAAAAATGCAAGAAAAGTCTCAGAAATGTTCTGGAATAAACTTGCCAATTTCTGAATTTGAAAAGTCAAAAAGTTGCTAACAAAACTCCCAGAAAATTTTTAATCAGAAATTTTCTAGAGCAAACTTGGACATTTCTGAGTTTGAAAATTTGAGACAAAAATATTGCATTTATTGTTATTGTACAATATTATTTTAGTTATTAAATAATTTAAAAGAAAAAAACTGAAATTTTTAGATTAATATCAGAAATTTTCTAGAAAAAATGGGAAATTTCTGAGTTTAAAAAGAAAAAAAATTCTAGAAAAAAATCTGAAATGTTGAGATTAATAGGATATTTTTAGAAAAAAAACTTGGAGTTTCAAAAGTCTCTTTTTCTTAATTTTCCTGATTTTTCTAGATAAGTTTTAGATGAATTTGTCAGGTATGTTTAGGCAAATTTTCAATGAAAATGGAGAACATGTACAACAACTCAAGAGAAAATCGTGGCTAAAAGAGGAAAGCCCTTATCATCATTTTCTTTAAAATAAAAAAACGATATTTATCGATATCGACGCTTCATCGTGATGCGTTTCCAGGCACATCGCCGGCCCTGATCATGAGTGAAGTGTGTTAAATATTCACACACTTTGCTGAACTGAACTCTTTGCTGCTGAGTTTATTTCCGTTCGTTTGGCTGGTTTTTGCTCTGCAGAGATTCGGACCGATTCTCCGGTTCAGCAGAAAAACCTGCTGCTGTGCATGAACAGGATTCGTCGCCTCATTGTGCCAGGCTCACACTCAGATGTTTATTTAGCACAATGAAAACCAGTTGAACTGGCAGATTGAGATGCAGCTGGAGGAGGAGGTGAACTTTGACCCTGCGCTGTGTCCAGAGGAGATAAGACGGCGTTACGTTGGCTCTCTGCTGCTCAGGTTGGTTCGCTCCTGCAGCTTTGATTGATCGGCTTAAATGAGAAGCCGAATTAAAAATGCATCATCAGTGTGTGAGGATTCCTCTGATATCTGCAGCCAAGTTTTAATCGCCAGCCTTTCAGGTTTCAGCTTATCGGATCATTTTGTCACTTTGTGCTGTTCAGATTAACTGAAAACACAAAATCTGACCAAGTTTTCTGTCTAGTTTCTACTGCAAATATCTTAGTACACTTGAAATAAGACAAAACTAACTTAAAAGTAACTTTTCATCAACACACAGGAGCTTTTTAAATCAATAATTCCTTAATGTGATTGAAAGCTCTTTTTACTCTGGCAGATTATTTCACTTATAAAAAGACAATCTTCTGATGCTCTAAGTAAATTTATCTGCCAATGGAACATTTTCATCAGTATTAGAAAACTAGACAGAAATACTTGGTCAGATTCAGGTTTTGCAGTGTAAAAGGTTCTGCCCTTTTACTGTGATGCCATTTAAATATTGTTGCGTTTTAATTACCATCTGAGTAGTTTGTTTCTGATTTTCGCTGAGTGTTTTTGCTTGTGCCACCTGTTTCCTCTCAGTAATCACGGCTTCTGGCAGCGTTTTCCTTCTGGATCTTCTCCCTGCCTGCATCTGAGCCTTTAAACCACAGATTTATTGCTATCAGACAAAAAAGCTTTTGCTTTAATGGAGACCTATTATGCACATTTTTACACAGTTTTGTTCTTCCATTTTAGTTTCTACAGCTTCTAAAAACACCCAGACAATTTTTGGAAATAAGTTAATATATTTTGGTGTCTGGAAAACGAGCCGTTTCAAAAATCTCCCCGTTGTTAGGTCACACTGTGCCGTTACCTAGCAACCCAAGGTGACATGTTTGGTCAGCTGGTTTTATGAGACAAGGGTTTTGTTGTTGACTTATCCAGAAACCACTTGCTGCATTCTTGTTGGCTGTGAAGGAGGCTCCACGTCTGCTTTTCAAAGATGTATGGTTGTGTATTTGCGTTTCTGTTTGCAGCCATTTTCACACTAATGTAACCATTGAGATGTGGGGCCTGGTCAGCAGCGGCCTTTTTGGATTTAAAGTGACAGAGGCCCTAAAACAGCTCAAAATAATTAGAACTGATCAGATTAAAATCTGATTATCTCAGAATTATTTTGTACAAAATGTGAATAACATGTTTTGCAGCCAAAGACCAATAATAATCTGTTCAAGGAAGAATCATAAGTCTCTTTAAAGTAACTTTTTGGGCTCTGTGAAGAGTTGCCTTTTGCATTTAGCTGCTTAGATGAGTTTGTGATTTAGATGAATAAAATTATTCTTGTGTTTCTGTTCAGATTAAACTGTTGAGGTTCAGGAAAGTTTCAGTTCCTGATAAAACCAGGAAGATTTTAGCAGAAAGGAGCAAATTTTGGTAAACAGTTATGCCTCTTTATTTGCTATCTTAAGAAAATCATCAAAAATAAAAACATCTTTGAATAAAATTCATCAAGAAGAAGCTCTAATGGCTGCTCACATGTTGGTGAAACAATGAATTAACAAAATGATTTGATGTTGGACTGAAAATGAGATTTAAAAGTCAAACCACATGGCAGGTCGATATTAGGGCAGCTTATAACTTCAGCAGATTTAGCTCATTGTATGTAATAAATTGCTTTCAGAAGCAGCTGTGGTGAACATGGGGAAGCAACGTCCTGCAGGTGTTTCTCATTAGCTGATGTAATAAATCAGGAGAGCAGCAGGCAACTTGTTGCTCCACCATGTTGCCTCCACTTCCTGCTCAGCAGCAGCGACCAATCAGAGCCCTGATCGCTCTGATGACTGTTTACCATCAAACATGTGGCTCTAATGAGCTCACCACGGCTTCATCAGTTCAATGATGAACCTTTAATCTGTTATTAAATACAAACTAATACAAACAAGCAGCGATAACAGATGAGAGAATCACTAAAAGACCTTTTCACGTCTGTCAGCTGACATCAGCAGATGGTGTTATGTGCACGACTGGGATTTTATGTGATGCAACTAACATTAAAGCATATTTTTGACCAGGCATGAAAAACAAGGAACTGGTGTCGAGTTATGACAAAGTGTTGGTTCTAAAGAAGTCAAACACAGAAATAAAAAAACTAACTTATTTTTGTCAAATTTCTACTGCAAATTCGGCAAACTGAAGTAGTTTCATCAAGAAACAGGAGCTTGTTTTAAATAAATTATTCATTAATATTGATTATAGTAATCTACTAGTTCCACTGACAGATTTATGTTTGCTCATAAAAGACATTTTCCCCATGTTTTAAGTTAAATTGCGTTCTAAAATCAGTAAAACTTCTGAGACTGTGTTGATGACGTGTTTCCCTCCAAGACCTGCTGGAGGAACTTCACCTGGGTCAGGTGAAAACACCAACAAAATGTCTGAATACGCATCCAGAACCAGTCCTGACTTCATATTAGAAGTTGTACCAATCAAATAGATCATTATGACCATTTAAATTACTATTCATTTTTAGTAGATCTGCCTAAAGAGCTGAAATAAAAAGTAATTTAGCTTTTTTGACAGTCAAAAAATGCAAACGTGTTAAAATTCCTGCTAACATCTTCAGGACGATCAGCAGACTGACCCTGGTGTTAGTTTGATTTAATCAACAGAATCTATAAAGTTCAGATGGAAAAGCAGAACATCTGCATTCAGGGCTCGTTATTGTAATCATCTGGAGGTTCTGTTGGACCAGAACCGCTGGAGGTTCATTGAACTTTGTGATGTTGGACAGGAAGGGAGCAGTCTGGTGGCGGAAACGTCACGTTATCTGGGAATCCACTTCCTTAGATTTAATGGTTTTAATTTAGAAGCTGTTGATCACAGGAGTTTATTCTAGATGGGATCAAATTGGGGACAAGTTAACATTAAATATTTATCCATTGCTGCCAGAAAAGGTCTGTTTCATCGTATATTTCTCTCCAGCACAGTGGGTTGTAAAAATTAGTTTTTTGTTAAAAAATAAATACATAAATGAATAAATTTTATTGATCATGACTGATTTATAAAATCAATGAAATATCTTAGTGGGTGAATACTTTTCTTCTTCTTTCTGGACTCAAATTAAGCAATAACATATTTTGGGAGACATAAAATTTTTATATATCGTTAAAACAAAACGTTTCTCATTTTATTGAGATATAAAACTTTCTGCTCTTGTTTTTTACTCTCTACCTCTGGCAGTTAAACGCTTTCATACATGATTCTGGAAAGATTGGGCATTTTAGTTGTTCATTTTAGTTTAATTTATTTTCATTTGCATCACTCAGTAATCCAGAAAAACTGATTTAAATGTAGTTTAATAGAAGTTAAAGAGCCTCATGTTTAAGAGGTTTTATATGTTTTACAGGTTTCTGAACTAATCCGACCTCTGAGCATCAGAACGTTTCCTTTCATCTGAGTATTGTTTGATTTTTTTTTCTTCTTTTAATCCGCTCCGCATCCTCGAAGCTGTTTGCAATCAATCTCTGCAGTCAGAGTCTAAACAGAGGAAGAAAACAAACTGCCTGGTGGTTGTTTTCCTGCAGTTTTCTCTGAATGAGCTGCTGCAGCGCTGGCCGGGAAAACCTCAGTCACAGAGAAAACCGCTGTTGCGTCACCCTCCGTGCTGTTGCTGCGGCGAAACGCAGATCTGTTGCGCTGATTTCCACAGAGACCCGCGTCTGCATCAGTAGCAGATCTAAAACTAGGATGATGCTCCTGGCTCTCAGCAGCCGCTTTGTCTTCATGATTTACCTATATAGAGTCTGTCTGTCAGTTGCTGGTAATCAATAAGCAGTAATCACCTGCAGTCTGTCACCTTGGTGCGGGGTAACAGCGTGAAAGCCTCATTTTGACTGTATTATAGCCTAATTATGCAGATTACGCTACATAAACAAGATAAAATCTACATAAATTCAGGAGTTTTTCTTCTTATGTACTAAACTAACATTAAAAACAAAAGTTTATAGACACAACTACCCTCAAAAGGTTTACATAACTGCTCCTAATTTTTTTTCAATGTAAATCGTTTTAAATGTGATTCTTTTTAAAAACTGGACAGTTTAACTGAAAAAAAAACAAACAAAAGAAAAACAAACAAAACAACATCAAGTGAGTTAAAAGCAGTGGTGAGCTCTGCCAACTAACGTTAGCTGTTCTAGCAGAATAAACATTTTGCTAACGCTAATCGACAACTACACCAATACAGCAGCTAGCAGACGCTAATGCTAAGTCGCTAACGTCAATTAAAATTATATAAGTACAACTCTGGAGCACCAATTTAACTTTGGCATTATTATTTACATGTTCTTAGATATAGTATTTATTACTATGTTTATAAATTGTTCACTTCTGTCCGTTTTATTCTGTTCCTGTATGTTTCTTGTTTTAAATAAAGTTATTGTGGAACTTGAGGAAGTGATGCAAATGGCTTTCGTCCACTTCAAAATAAGAGCATCAGTACAAACGTTTAATTACTAGAAGAAATCTAAACAGTTGATAACCAAAACATCGCACAGATATTGAACTTTATTTGACTGAAAGTTTACAAAATAGCCAAGTAAATTAGCACAAAGTTAAGTGTGGTAATTAAACATTTTAAAGGTTAGCTATATGAAAACATACCGCTAGCATTCTGCTGTTAGCGATGTGGTGGAAGTGTGGCCACCGCTGGTTAAAACCCGGTTGGATTAGTGTTCACACTGAATTAAATCAGCTTTGGTGACCTGGAGCGCTGGAGTCGGTGTGTAATATTTGCTCTCAGGTTATTTTTGAATTCAGTCATGGGAGAGGAATTTAATTACATCTCCAAAGGTTTTATTAAATCTGGTTTAAACAGTTACATATTTCAGCCCATACCGGTGCGTCTGCTCAGGCTGCCGTGTTTTCTTTGTGCTGAAGTTGATTTGTTCCCTGGAAACATGCAGGCACTCATGCATGTGTGGCCTATGTGGTTTTGGTGGCTTCTATCGGTGTGGTAATGAACGACAAGGAGCTGCTCAAGTTGGCATCAGCTGTTTCTTTAATTCTCCATCTGCATTTCACAGAACGGGCATGGAGGTAAGGTCAGTCTCTGGCATAAAACAAGCTCCTCGTCAGTGATCCTCATGGCTCTGAGGATTACCCATAATACAATAACCACAATAAAATAATTTAAAATTACAGTGATCGTATAGTGGATTTTGTTTTACAATAAAAGGACAACCAGTGAGTCTCCTTTTTAGAGAAAATAAAGTAACTAATTAAAATGTTCTGAAAAATAAAATAAAATGCTGACATTTTATTTACTGGATGCCATTTTTATGTTTTAGTTTATATAACCTTGCATTTTAGAACAATGCAGAAACATAAATTAACCACATCATTGTATAAAACTGTTAATATAAAACTCAGTGTCATGCTAACCATCTGCTACAGGAGATTTGGTAAAACATACCTGCATTTCACAGAACGGGCATGGAGGTAAGGTCAGTCTCTGGCATAAAACAAGCTCCTGCAAGGAGGAGCCATAATGTTACCACGTGGGAAATTCCCACTGCACTTTCCCACGAACTAAACATTCTCAAACACGACAAAAACGACATAATAACAGAACTAGCGTGACCCAGACCGAACATATTTCAACAATATGCAAAAACGAAAACCACAAACGCACTTCACAAAATGCATTAATAATATTTCTTTAACACATGACAGAGACACGTTACCTCGTCAGTGATCCTCATGGCTCTGAGGATTACCCATAATACCTCGCTCTTTCTAGGGTGAATGCAATACAACTTTTTACCAGCAGATGGTGCATTTTAGCAGGATTTAACCTCAACCAATTTAACTATGTTACATACACCCCCCTTAAATTCTGCTAAAAATGGGGTTGCATCAAACAAGCACACACAGCACTAAAATAAAAGTGCGATAAAGAGAGCACATAGTTGTCACATCAGTTCAAAACTTCCCCTAAGGAATAATGCTAGCAAGAGTGTGGCCAATACTCTCACCAACACAGACCCAAAAGATGCCATTTACACCTTTTGATATTCAACCGTTGCTCTATAAGGCAATCACCGAGAAAAAAAACAACCCCCAAAAAAAACTTTGAATTAACACAAATCTACCCAGCAAACATTGTCTTTACAAAGGAAAACAGAGAGTCCACAGTCGACATTGAATCATCCACAACCTGTTCATTCATTTCACATATAAGTCTGGCCGGAGGCTTAACAGGCCTACCCGACCTAGTGCATAGCCGAGAAGGCTGAGTGCAAATAACATCAGTTGCGGGCAAGTCCAGTTTTGTGTCAATACTATGTTCAGCTGAAAGATCATGCTGAATGAGCTCAGAGTGGACAGCTGCAGTTGTAAGGTTGGAAACTGGTTCAGGAGAGCTTGACAGTGCAACAGATTCAGGGAGATGAGGTTCAGGCAAATCCTTGGTCACATCACTTGAGACAGGAGACACAATGTCTACTGAAGAACCACATACTGAAATGTCAGAAGCACAGTCAGGGTGATTTACAACAACTTCATCCATACAACCATTTCTGTCCATCTGCAAAAGCCAGTTCACAGTTTTAGTTTCATTGTCCTGTACCTCATCAGGCACAACAGGGTGAGAAGGTCCACTTCCTGCTGTGGAAGGGCAAGAGGAATTGTCCACATCATCAGAAACGGCAGCAGCAGTAAGAAAGTTGACAGGGAGGAGAAGATTTCTGTGGAGAACCTTTGTCCTTGATGTGACAGGGTCTCTGATGCAATACACATTGATATCAGGCTTCACAGACACCACTTCATATACCGTTGATTCCCATTTGTCTGCAATCTTCCTCTTCCCTCGCTCACCACGATTAGCAACCAAAACTCTGTCACCCACATCGAGAGGAGAACCTTTAGCCTTGCGGTTGTAGTACATTGCTTGATGGGCTTGTTCTGATGAACTGTTTTGTCGGGCAATGCGGGCAGCCACAGAGAGGTCATGTTTGAGGCGGGAGACAAACTCATGATGGTCTACAACTGGGCCATTTGACAGAGCGTGCTGGAAAACCACATCAATGGGCAGGCGCGGGATCCTGCCGAACATAAGGAAAAACGGTGCAAATCCAGTTGTTTCATGCTCAGTGCAATTGTAGCAGAATGTTAGCATTTTGAGCATCTGAGGCCATCTTGCCTTGGACTGGGGAGGAAGTGCACGTATCATGTTTCCTAAGGTTCTATTGTAACGTTCAACAATGCCATTCCCCATCGGGTGGTACGGTGTAGTGTGAGATTTTTGTATGCCAGCCATTTCCAGAAGTTCTTTGATGAGAAGACTTTCGAAATTTGCTCCTTGATCTGAATGAATGCGTTTAGGAAATCCATATGTGCAAAAGAAGTCATCCCACAGACGACGAGCAACTTGTTTGGCTGACTGATTCTTGCATGGAAATGCATGTGCCATCTTGGAAAAGTGGTCTGTTACAACTAGGACATCCACACTACGCTTATCTGAGAGCTCAGCTGTCCAAAAATCAATACAGACCAGTTCCATTGGCTCAGAGGTCTGAATACTTTCAAGGGGAGCTCTGTCATTAGGTTCTGGAGTTTTGCCAACCACACATCGAAAGCAACACTTGACATGGTTAATGATGTCACGTTCCATCCCAATCCAAAAGAACCTCTGTCTGGCGAGAGACAGTGTGCGGGCCTGGCCCTGATGACCAGCTGAGTCGTGCACTCCTTGGAGGACTTTGGCTTTTAAAGAGTCAGGGACAAGAAACTGTTGAGTTGTCATGTTCATTTGTTTGTCTTTCTTAACTCTGTAAATCAGGCCATCTTTAATGACAAGCTTAGGCCAATGTCTCAGCAGGTTTAAAACACCAGGTGACTCACTTGCTCGTTCACGTCTGGTGGGTCTCCTGTGACGCTGCATATAATAGAAAAGTCTGCCCAGCACACCATCCTGACCTTGTAAATTAGCAAGTTCACTCTTTGGCAGCAAGGCAGATTGATCAGTGTCACTGAGTTGCAAGACAGCTGGATCAGTGGCTCTCATCTGACTGAAACCTCCAGACTCATGTGCCTCAAGAACAGCTGACACATCTTGTGATGTTAATGATGTCTGGGAAGTTGGTGAGGGCACCTCAGCATCGTCATCTGTGCATTCAACAACCAACTGACAGTTGGTCGTACAACGAAACGCGTCTTGGACCGTTTTCTCCACCACACCGTTCACCTGGTTAAGTAGTGCGGTATATGGTTCAGTTACAATGCGATGGCTCATGCATGACTGAACAAATGGTTCTCTACTCAAGGCATCAGCGACAACATTTTTGCTACCAGGAACATAGTTCAGATCAAAACTATAGGGAGCGAGCCTGGACACCCACCGCTGTTCACACGCATCTAACCTTGGTTTGGTTAGTATGTACGTTAATGGGTTGTTGTCTGTCCAGACTGTGAAATGACGCCCTTTAAGCCAGTGGCTAAACTTGTCACAGATTGCCCATTTCAGAGCAAGAAATTCCAAGCGATGTGCTGGATAGTTTAGCTGAGAGCGTGAGAGAGTCCTACTGGCAAAAGCCACCGGTCTAGCCACCTTTCCATCAGGAGGAAGCTGTGACAAAACAGCTCCAATGCCATCAAAAGAGGCATCAACTGCAAGGATGAATGGAGCATTAAAATCTGGATGAGCCAAGGTAACACCACTTATCAACTCATTTTTCAAAGTTTTAAATGCTTCCTTGCACTCATCAGTCCAGTCAGATGGGGACAGTTTAACCCGACCCTTTTTAAATTTGGGTTTGTTGCCTCGCCCCTTTTTGTTTGTCACTCGTGGCTCAGCTACAAGGCTAAAGAGTGGTTTAGCTTTAACGGAGCACTTCCCAATAAAGTGATGATAATAAAGGACCATCCCAAGAAAGGATCTAATTTTCCTGGCACATGGTGTCTCACCATCAGGCTCCATAAGATCAGTTTCCTGTACCTCACTGATAGCCTGAACTTTACTAGGATCAGTGCTTACACCATCCTCACTTATCACATGACCCAAAAATTTCACTGACCTACGAAGGAAGTGACACTTTTTGGGAGACAGTTTTAAGTTATTTGCAGCCAGACGAGAGAAAACCATCTGGAGCCGATCAAGCGCAACCTGTTCAGATGGGGCAAAGACCATCAGGTCATCCAAATAACATAGCAAGCTAGTGAAATTTTGGTCCCCAAAAATAGACATCATCATCCGCATAAAAGTTGCGGGGCTGTTGGTCAAGCCTTGAGGCATCCTATTGTACTCATGCAGGCCAAAAGGAGACGAAAAGGCAGTAAACCTTTTGTCATCCTCGTGTAGTCTCACATTATAGAACCCTGAAGTCAGGTCCATGGTGGAAAAGAATACATTCCCACCAAGTGCAGCGAGGGCATCTGTTTGATGAGGCAATGGATGCGCGTCTTTAACGGTTCGCGCATTCAACCATCTGAAATCATTGCAGATACGGAGATCTCCATTCGGCTTCACAACCAGAACCAGAGGAGAGGAGTATTCGCTTTGTGATTTACGAATAATTCCCAACTCCTCCATTTCACTCAGAGCAGTGCGCAGTTTTTCATAATGACAAGGCGGAACACGCCTGTATGGTAGCCTAAAGGGCTTGTCATCCACCAGACGTATTCTGTGCACAAAATCTGTAGCATCCCCACAGTCCATTTTATGCCGAGAAAAGATGTATTCATACTGCTGAATTATTTGCAGTAACTTATTTTTCCACTCAAGGGAGACTTCACAAGATGAGAAGTCCAAGTCCTGGAGTCCAATGTCACTCAGAATGTGAGACATCTCCTCGTCAGTTACTGGTGTTTCTACAGGGTCTTTGGTGTACTGTGTGTTGAATTGGATGCACTCAGGTTTGGTGAAGTCATGTACAGAAACACAAGTGGACACATCGGCAACTTTTGCATTTCTTCTCAGAGTGAGAAGTTTTTCAGTTGGATTTACAATCTTGACAGGAACACAACCATCAGCATACAATGATGCTACAACTCTCCCCACTAGGATTTGTCTGGGTCTGCACTTGGACTGAGTTGGTTCAATGATGACTGAACATCCAACTAAAGAAACATCAGATGTAGGCAGTTTGGCCCAAACTAAATGTTCAGTTAGGGGCTGGAGAGTAACAGACCTTTTGAGTTTGGCTGTGCCCACTTTGATGGGTTTCATGCCTGGGTCACAGGACATCGAGTCTGACAGCAGAGACATTAAACAGGGCAAATTGTCTTTGTGAATGTCTCTCTGAGAGGAACAGTCAGTTGTCTCATCAAAAGAGACTTTCATTCGTGAAATCAGCCATCTGATAGCATTACTGCCCAATATCATTTCATCAGATTGGCCCGGAACCACTAGAACAGGGATCATGACATTAAAGCCAAAAACTGTTAGAGTGAGTTCATACAATGCAGAAGGTGTGACGACATGACCTCCACATCCAACAATAACAAAATCAGCGGCTGGTTTCTTATCCAGGTTCGTGAGATAGTTTGAAAGTTTTGCTTCTGCTTCCTCACTCATGGTGCATGCCATTGATCCACTGTCAACCAAGGCTTTGAGGGAATGTGTGCCTCCAACAGTCACATCCGTGTAGAACAAGCTGTCAGTCTTAGAAAGTCTCTGAGGGGCTTGCACAATCAGTGTCTTTTGTGGTGGAACCTTGCTGCTGTAATTAATGTACAGAGTCTCACAGTCATCATCAGAAGAATCCAAGGTGGGAGTGTCACTAAGAGGATCTGCGCTGTCCTCCCCTCCACGCAGATCTTTCAGTTTTCCTGTTAGTTCGTGGGAAGGTAGCTGATCTCTCTGACTGCAGTTTCGACTTGAATGGCCAGGAAGATGACAGAAGAAGCACAGATTGTTCTGTCGGCAGTGCATACGTGCAGTGTGAGAATTATCATTACACACAGAACATGGTATGTCATTCAGTCCTTTAATAGTCGGCAAACGGTTTTTAACAGGTTGCCTTCTGCTGGACTGGGAGTTGCACTGGGCTTGAAGTAGCACTTTCTCCAACATGCCAATCAGTCTTTCCATTGTGGAATTGTCTGGGGCTACACATTGTTGCAGTTCCTGCTTTTGAACAGATGTGGGCGCTGTGCAGGCCACTTCTGCTCGGTTCACACTGATTCTGCTTTCTTTCTCAGCAGACCGCAGTCCCTTTTCCATATGATACTCATCCAACACTTCCTGAACATCTTGTGCCGACCATTTTTCTATGGTCTTGGATCTGAAGGTGAGAGCTAAATCTTTACATGGACAGTATCTGATGAACATGCGAGTGACTTCAACACTTGGATTGTCAAAGGTCTTACCCTGTTCTTTAAGTCGGTTAGCAGCAACATCAGCTGCTCCATTCAATCTTAGCCAATATTCGAATGGATCCTCGTTCTCTCTTGGCCGGGTGGAGTAAAAATCAGCAAGTGGTACGGGAGAGCACTGATCAGACCCAAAATGTTTGCGCAGAAGCGAATAGATGGCTTGTGGATTACGCTGAACATCAATTCCACAGTTGCGTATTCCACACCTCACAACATCCCTCGCTCTGCCTCTAAGATGGATAAGGATCTCCTCAGCCTGGTGTTCTTGCTGCACACCACTCTTTTTTATGTAATTTTTCATCGAGTCCTCCCATTCATCAACTGTAACTGTATCAGAACTCTCCCCCTTAAAAATAGGTGGTTCCTTCACCTGGCTTCTGGAGACGAGTTGGACCTGAGAAAGATCCAGTGAGCCGCATGGGACTTGATGGTTCTCATTTCGAGTTGTTTCAATTACAGTTCCACTTGGGCTGCTTGAGTTCAGGTGTGCCATAACACTATCAGCCAGCTGTTGCCCTATTTGTTGGACAATAGTGCTCATCTGATCCACTAGCCCAGCTTTATCAACATGAGAATCTTGGATAGATGTGCTAGAACACTGAGGAGGTTGAATAGTAGGACAGGTCTGACCACTGGGTGTAACAGTTTCCCCAGTCACCAATGAGTCATTTACAGTATGTACATCAAGTGATGGACTACCCAATGAAAATGGAACAGGGGTGTTAGAGAACCCTCTACCTCTGCCAATACAGAGTGGAGTCACATTTGATTGTCCAAAATTACTGAAACTCATCTTAACAAAAGTCCAAGAGCATTCAAAAGAAATGTCCTTTCACAAAGATGTACAAACACACTCAGATGCGCTACTTAGACTTCCGTTGCAAATTCAGATGACACAGTGGAGCTCCAGCGACGTGAGGATCAGAAGTCACCAGCCCGGTCCGATGTAGTTCTCGACGAGTCACGGCACCATTGTGGCCTATGTGGTTTTGGTGGCTTCTATCGGTGTGGTAATGAACGACAAGGAGCTGCTCAAGTTGGCATCAGCTGTTTCTTTAATTCTCCATCTGCATTTCACAGAACGGGCATGGAGGTAAGGTCAGTCTCTGGCATAAAACAAGCTCCTCGTCAGTGATCCTCATGGCTCTGAGGATTACCCATAATACAATAACCACAATAAAATAATTTAAAATTACAGTGATCGTATAGTGGATTTTGTTTTACAATAAAAGGACAACCAGTGAGTCTCCTTTTTAGAGAAAATAAAGTAACTAATTAAAATGTTCTGAAAAATAAAATAAAATGCTGACATTTTATTTACTGGATGCCATTTTTATGTTTTAGTTTATATAACCTTGCATTTTAGAACAATGCAGAAACATAAATTAACCACATCATTGTATAAAACTGTTAATATAAAACTCAGTGTCATGCTAACCATCTGCTACAGGAGATTTGGTAAAACATACCTGCATTTCACAGAACGGGCATGGAGGTAAGGTCAGTCTCTGGCATAAAACAAGCTCCTGCAAGGAGGAGCCATAATGTTACCACGTGGGAAATTCCCACTGCACTTTCCCACGAACTAAACATTCTCAAACACGACAAAAACGACATAATAACAGAACTAGCGTGACCCAGACCGAACATATTTCAACAATATGCAAAAACGAAAACCACAAACGCACTTCACAAAATGCATTAATAATATTTCTTTAACACATGACAGAGACACGTTACCTCGTCAGTGATCCTCATGGCTCTGAGGATTACCCATAATACCTCGCTCTTTCTAGGGTGAATGCAATACAACTTTTTACCAGCAGATGGTGCATTTTAGCAGGATTTAACCTCAACCAATTTAACTATGTTACACATGTTCTGTCTTTTTCCATTCCCATCATGTCCTCCTCTCTCTTTAAAGCGACAGCTTGCATCAAGGCTACACTGCCTTGCTCAGGTGCATTCAAGTCAGTTTACAGCCATGCAATTGTAGCAGATCCATTAAACACGCAGTTCCCTGATCAGCTCAGTCACTGAGGATGTGGAAAATAACAGATCTCTGCTGTAAACATGTTCTGTTACTCATTAGGCAGGTCCGCCATGTTTATGTTAAAAATGTTAAACGTTGACAGCAGATATGAAAATATGACCAGATAACGATGTTTTATTGGAGTGTTTTTCAACCTATTTTGAGCCAAGGTACATTGTTTTAATTGAAAAAATCTGGAGGCACACCACCAACCAAAAACTCTGTAACCGTCTATATTACATATATAGTCATTCTTATCAAAGTGTCTTGAATAGGAATCAAATAAACACAAACATTTATTTTTATCATATTTTACATTTCTTATTTCAAACTGCACTTAACATGTCCACTTCAAAAATACACCTGAACACCTGGACAGCCACAACACTGTGGTGTGATGCATGAATGTAGTAACATTCATGCATCACTAATTCTCATTTTAATGTAAAATGCTCTGTACCTGCTGCCATCTAGTGATAATAAAATTACATGATTACCCCGCTAGTCACTGCTACAGCAAAGACACTCAAAGATGGCATCATTTGCAGATAATTATTCATTTTCAAAAAAAATTTTAAGACCAATTACCGTATTTTCCGGACTATGAGCAGAAATCTACTTATACTGAAGTAGAGCTGCTTTTGTTTACTACAGTTTTTGTGCACTCTGCCTCTGCCAGTCCTCACATGAGCAAAATCAAGCTAAATTTATATGAATTAATTGTTTGTGCGTTTAAAGGTTTTTGCAGCAGAGTTGATTTTGATTGATTTTGTAAATATGGGGCGGCTGGTTCACCTTTGTTACTATACTATTATTACTATTGTCACCAATTTAGTTTGATTTGAAGCAAATTCACTCGGGTCTTTAGATTTTTTTAACCTTTTCCAGATTGTTGAGCAGCAACAGTTGCTTTTCTTGTTGTCATGGTTACAACAGCAGCTAATTGAGTAGCTTTAACTAGCAGTTTGTGTGAATAAATATAATAAAACCCAATAAAAAGGAAATGATCTTGTTTTCACACATAAAACCCCAGAAGAAGACGAGATGCGTTTTCTTTAGAGGACGGTAATAAAAGATTTTACTGATCTAATAAAGGTTCCTGGACGGTAATTGAGCTGAATGCTGCGGCAGCGTGGGCTTGTTTTCAATGCGCGGTGCTGCGACCTGTGAGCGATGGGGTGAGCGGTACCTGGAGTCACGACATCCTGATGAACACGGCGCCAGCTGGGACGCCACCTGGAGAACAGACCTGACGGCAAACACAAGCCGCTCCATCCAGGGGAGACATGAGGCGGACCAATGATCTCACCCGGTTGTTCATGTTTACATAAATTTGCAGCGCAGAGTCAGTCATTCTGCAACATCTACATCAACTCAGGGTCGCAGTCAGAGCTAATAATGTCATAATTCTGCTAATTTAAATGTGATTAAGGTTTACAGCCAATAATTTAATACCACTGTGCAAATAAAACTAAGTTTTTACAACATTCACTTATTTTAACGTCATGAAACAGCAATAACTGGCTATCAAATACAGATTTGATCCAAAACAACTACATTTCATAACATCATAATGCAATTTTTTCTTACCTTTATCACAATGTCACCTTCACTAGAGTGATTGACAGCTCTAAGACCCGCCTCCTTGCTCTGATCGGTTGTTTCCTAAACAGGCAGTGTTTTTCTGCAGTTGGCAGTAGGACCACAGGAAGGGGCCACTTTTTTCACAAATGATCTGTTTTATAGTAAACTGGCACAATATGGTGACCATTTTAATAAATATGTAAAAAAATAAAATAAATGTCTACTGACCTAAAACAAGCTCCTATATGTTGCTGAAAAATTACTTGGTAATATTTTGTGGTTTTGCAGTGTTCACTTTTAATTTTTTGGACTGAATTTAAATTATTTCTTAAAAATTCTAAATGCCACCAGAGAAATGAAGGTAATATTGATTATGTATCAAAGCAAAGTTAACAATAATGACATTAAATTGTTTGAGCTCCAGATTATTTTTATTTTTAAATGTAAATGTGAAGGAAACCATAAAAGAAGAAGATGAACACATTTCTTTCTGCTGGGTGTTGAAATTGATGGAAAATTTAAATATTTTTCAACAAAAAAGTTTTATAGTGTCATTTTATCCTGTGAAATTAATTTATTACATGGAAACAAGCAGCTCAAACCAGCACTTGTTCTTAAAATCATTTTTAAAACATTAGTTGATTTTTTATCATTTTAACTTTGAGCCATTTTGGAAGATCCAAACGGCCCCTGGGGGCCCAGGAGCCACAGGTTGAGGATCCCTGTTCTCAGTATTTGTGTGTGAAGCTGAGTTTCACCAGATTTCCTGAAATCCGGTCGTTTTTGTTTTGTTTTTGAGACGCTGAGGTCCAGAAGATGTCTGTCGCCTCTTTGCGGAACGTTTCCATGGCGCTCCTCTGCTTTCCGCTGCGGGTTGCATGTAAATCTTGTCGGCTGTGTTTTCTCTGACTCTCCGGTTCCTCTGGAGCTCGTCTTTGTTTGCGCGTTGAGCTGAAAGATTTATTGCAGCTGTTTGTTCCTTTTAACTCGGCCCGTCTCTGGCTGTCCATCTCTGTTCCTCCGCCGGGCCGCGGCGATTATTCAGCCCAACCAACGTTTCCCTCCCCGTCGGCTTCCAGGCTTTATACCGCATTTAATTCTGTCATTAAAACAACATATTCAGCATATTCAACACATTCAGCAAGCTGAATATGTAGATATTGAAGTCGATATATATTTTTTAAATTAATTATTAAATAAAAACAAAAACAGGAGAACGGTTCCAGAATCTAATCCGGCACATTTTTAAATTTATGTTTCAGTTTTCTTGCATCATTCTGCCGTTGCTGTGCAGCTTTTAATGACACTTCTAGAGACTTTTTTCCAACTATCTGACAACAGGATGGGACTGATTTCACTGTGACGCATCAGGAGAGCAGAGCCTAAATTAAAGAGTCCAAATCTCTTTTTTAAATTCAGCCAGAGACCGTTATTCTCATCTTTCTGTTTTCCTGATCACTGAGATGCTTCAAAAGTATCAGGTCAGAATGAAAATACTGCACAACATCTTACTGCGTATTTTTGGACCAAAAATACGCAGTAAGATGTTGTGCAGTATTTTAAGATAGTTTATTATATTATTTAAGATAGTTTAACTAGAAACTATAGTTTCTATAGTTTCTACAGAAACTATAGAAACTATAGTTTCTATAGAAACTATAGTTTCTATAGAAACTATAGAAACTATAGTTTCTATAGTTTCTAGTTAAACTATCTTAAATAATATAATATAATAAACTATCTTAAAATACTGCACAACATCTTACTGCGTATTTTTGGTCTAGTTTCTAGTTAAACTATCTTAAAATAAGATTTTTTCAGCAAAATATAGGTCAGTAATTACTTAAAATCAATTAAATATTAATATTATGTCACTTAAAACACAGGAGACAATGTGACCTTATTAGTGAAATAATCTGCCAGTGTAACATTTTCCTCAGTTGTGACGTCCTGAAGGCGGAAAGAGCAGAAACTTCTTAAAGAGACGGAGGCCCAATTTGTCAGTTTACAAAGTAAATTTTCTTTTAAGTTATGTTTGATATATATAACATTTTTATAACAACTGAAGGTAACATAGATACTTGATTCTGCAATAACATGAAAAAATGTAACACTGTAACACTTAAATCCAGTGTTGTGGTACTCGAAGTTGGTCTTGGTCTTAAGACCGGTCTTAAGACCATTTTTTGATGGTCTCGGTCTCGTCTCGGACTCGACCGCATTTGGTCTCGGTCTTGTCTCGGTCTCGGGTGCTGAGGACTCGGCATTTTATTTCAAGACCAGTCAAGACCGCAACTGTGAAAATATCACTAAATGTACAGCATACTGTCCAGTTGATTTGTTAACATCTTTGTTTTCAGTGGATGCAAAACGCACCGATTAAAATCCAAGCAACTACGTGTTTCTGTTACTACCCCCTCCCCTTCCCACCTTTCACTCGCGCGGGCGCTCCAGGACATGCGCAGTGGTTTCCTCTCAGCGGTAGAAAATGTTTGTCTAACCGTCAGTAATATAATAGCGCTGCATAAATCATAAGAAATCCGATGGCCAGAGCTAACTCAACAGCGCTTCGCTTTCACAGACGGTGGGGACAATGTCTAACTTTTTTCGTCACTTAGAAAAGTAGCTCAAAGAAGGTAAGATCCGTTAACGTGATGTTATCAAAGCTAGCTGTACAGAGACTCATAAGCATTGTGATGAAAAATGTTATCACTCACTGTGCTGAATTATTGTGCGGAGATGTTGACTGACTTGTCGCATATATGGGACAACGCTATGTCCAAAAGTCTGCAATATAGTGCGGTGACATTCAGAAACAGTCGATTCTTCTCCACAGCTCTTTACTTATTAGATAGGACTGGAGTGTCACTCACTGAGAGCCGTTGTTCTATCTGATAGCCATACGCTGTCAGGATAGCATACATGCAGTAAGCATTAAGAAATCCGACCGTCAGAGGAGTTGTCAGTTCACCATACGCAGCAAGTTATGATGAACATAAGTCATTAAATTGTTTTCAATGATAACTATATAGATATACATGTGTTGTCATGGTTTCAAAGTGTATTTAAAGCAGGTCTGGCCGCAGCTGGAGTCAGCTACAACACACGCTCGTGTAAAACTCACTTAACCGCTAAGTCAGGATGCCATACAACTGTTAATAACAGTGTATGACGATCTACGTCATGATTCTATGTTGTTGATTAAATGAAATCTTATGGTAATGACGTGTCTGACAGATATAGCCGTTGTTCTATCACATAGCCATACGCTGTCAAAATAGCATACATGCAGTGAGTACCATGTCAACGCATGCGCATTAAGTCCGACCGTCAGTGTAGTTGTCAGTATACACAACAAGTTATGATGAAAATAAGTAATTAAATTGTTTATAATATGACATAATATGATAACTAGATAGATATACATGCGTTGTCGTGGTTTCAAAGTGTGTTTAAAGCAGGTCTGGCTGCAGCTGAATGCCATACAACTGTTAATAACCAAGTGTATGATGATCTACGTCATGATTCTATGTTGCTGATTAAATAAAATCATATGGTAATGACAGCGTATGCATGTCTAAGCTAAGGTATGACTATCTGACAACGTATGCTGAACTGACAGAACACCCTGAGTTTGTGCTAAGCATATGACGATCTGACCTGACAGAACACCCGTTCTTTGTTCTTGTAATGCTCTGTGTGCACTGCATCATTATTTTATTTAATTATGTACGTTGATATTTAAATTAACAAATAACTAAAACAAGAACGAAAGAGCACGCAGAGCATGCACATTGATCTTTGATTGTTTTTGTTCAAAGTGGCAGCTGTAATGTCTGCCATGGTGTCAGACTACCTGGCTTCATGTACTGGGATAGAGAGTGAAAACAGTCACGGTGAGCGCCTTCTGTTTGGTTACTTCTTGCTTGTTGCTCCTTGGTCAGTGTTCATGGTTGAGCGTTATTTACCGTCAGGGCATTGCCTCAATTGCTATGTTTAATGGTGCAACAGTGGTGGTTTCTTATATGAGCAATATGGGCAAATGCCCAGGGCGTTATGTTTTTAGGGATGGCACGAGACCATCACACTTTTTAGCACATAAATTGAATATTTAATATTGGTAAAATGTATTAAGTATTTAATATCTAGGTGTTTTATGGTAATATGGATCTTTCAGATTATTTTGAGAAGCAATTTCAATCATATTTTACATTTTATTGTGTCATGTAGCGCGGGCCGCTGGTCTTGGTCTTGACTCGGTCTCGACTTCCCTCGGTCTTGGTCTTGACTTGGTCTCGGACCCCAAAAGTCTTGGTCTTGTCTTGGTCTCGAGTTAGGTGGTCTTGAACACAACACTGCTTAAATCTTAATTGTAGACGATGTTTTTACTAAAGAGAAATCCTCCAACTGCTAAGATCTGCATCTTTATTTACATTTTGTAAGTTGCACTCAATGTCTTCTTCAGAGGTTTTCATGTTGTTTCCTTCAGGCATATTTAAATTTATAAAGAGATTTCGGAGTGAATTCATTCCAGCCCAGTTTGGTCAGTTTTTCTAGAAAGTCTGGTTCGTTTGGGGAACCAAATGAATTCTGAATGTGATCTCTGATCGACAAACCACTCCAAAAACAGGAAGAGAACTACAGCGCAGGGGATTCTGGGTAAAAACAGCCAAAACAAACACGTTAGCTTAGCGCTAACTGGAGAAATGGCTTGTGGTGCAGCGCCCCCACAGGCCCGGAGGGGAACAGGTTGGTTTGACTCGGAGCAGAAGGAAGAACCACAGCAGTTGGAGGTGGAGCAGATGATGGAGTTTGGTCCCAAATCGAACCGAAAATGTTTAACCAAAATAATGAAACATCATGGATTCAATCTGCTACAAAGACATGTTCAGATAAAGTCGGGAGGTAAACATGACCCAGACAACTGGACCAGAACCTGGTGGGGAAACTGTTTAAATACATCCAGAACTGTGTAAAGAAAGAAACAAACAGTTTCTGTTTTGTTTTCCTTTCGGCTTTAAATGGAAATCTGATCCTCACAGCCAAACTCCACATCTCATCTCCTCACACTGGGACACGGCTTCCACAGGACAAACAGCACCGCTCAGCTGTAAACAGGAGAAGAAGAAATGAGCAATAACATGTCCCAAACACACACACACACACACACACACACACACACACACACACACACACACACACACACACACACACACACAGAAAGAGGAAGTCAATAACAGGAGACCTGCCTGACGCCTCAGACGTGGGTTCACACCAGAGCTTGCTCCACATTTTACTCACATTGATTTTTTATTTTCTGCTTTACAAACAAACAAACAAACAAACAACAGAGTTCATTCAGTGGAATCCAGAAACAGAAGCAGAGCAGGTGAATCCATCCAGGATGGAGGAGGTTTCTCTCTCCACAGGCAGCAAATAAACAACCGGAGGAAAACATCCAATTAATGACTTTAACTACAGCGACCCGGTTCCGTCTGTTTCCTGTCCAACCCTCAGGGCTCCAGAATAACCACATAACGTTTTACTCTTAGCATGAAGCTATGTGCAACATTTTTACATCTGAAACAAACAAACAGGTTTGAAGTGAGGGTTGATGGTGTCTCTGCAGATCACGCACATGCTGGACATGAACAGTTTCGTCTTTTACCTCCAGGGCGGCGCTACAGAGATGAACTCTCTGATGAACACAGTGGTCAGTTACTCTAACTATATTACAGTATTTGTACCACCAGAACCAGAACCAGACCCGCCTTTAAATGCAGACAATATGGCTGGAAAATCAGGATGTTTCATGTCAGTCTATTGATAACTACTGATTCATTTTGTTGTTTTAAATATCTGACATGCTGCCAGACTTTTGCCATGACCTTTTATTTAAAACAAATGCTACTCTGACTGCGCTGGTCTTTCAGCAAATGGCCTTTTTGAGTCTGTTACTCCAGTTAGCGGCTAATCGAATACTAAACTGATTGACGACCATATCAATAATTGATTCATCGTGATTATTCCGATTAATCGTTGCAGCCTGTCCTTAACAGCTCAACTTGTACAGGTTTTATAAACGGAAGCTGCTTTGCTGTAAATGTGGTTTTAATTATATTTATTTGAATTTAATTCAGGTAAAAGTGCACAGAGTAAGATAGTCTGAAATACAGAATGATAAATGACGCTTTTTATTCCAAAAAGTCATTTTTTTGGACAACTTGGCTTCATTTCCAACCCTCCGGTGATGAGTCTCTCCAACAGAGCGCAGAGTTCATTAGCATTAAAGGAAAATTACATCTTTTCATTTTCTGCATGTAAATGATGATAAATGCGACCATAATCAGACATTCGTCAGGAACTGATGGCTTCATTACTTTCCTTTCTCTCTCTGATAACAAGTCTGAAATGTCACATTTATCATGTGTTAATAAATATTGCACCCCGGTCAGGTTATGGATGGTTCCCGTGGCAGCCTGGGGACTCGCTGATGTCATTATGATCAGAAGTTTCATCGTTATCAAGCCATAAATCTTTCTGTGGCTGCAGGTTAATGTGAGCCTGTCGGGAGATTTTCTGGAGGAATAATCGATTTCTTTCACACTCTGACTTTCTGTGCACATCTCTTCTTTAAACCTACACCAGAAACCACAACATGAAGCTGGAAGGGAAAAAGTAAGAAAACCTCATGATTAAGCATCTTGTAAAGAAACCTTTGGTCTGTCACATCGATGGGAAGGAATTTAGGCTCAGCATTTATCACTTCAGTTTTATGAGATTTCAGACTTTAGGTTGGATTTAAAGCAAACATAATATTTGTGGGTGTTTTCCCACCTGACAGTCTGGACGACTTCCAGCTGCTACGGTTCAATTCATGCTGTTCAGTGACGGATTAGAGCGACTGCAGATAGAAAAGGAAGGAGGAAATTTCCACCAAAAAATCTCTGACGTGTTTGAGAAAAAACTTTGGACATTTCTGAGTTTGAAAAGACAAAAATTTTCTACAAAACTCAGAAATTTTCTTGAAGCAGCAGCTTCCATCATAAACTGCCGCAGCAGTAAGCTGCAGCAGCAGCTTCCATCATGGGCAGCAGCAGTAAGCTGCAGCAGCAGCTTCCATCATGGGCAGCAGCAGTAAGCTGCAGCAGCAGCTTCCATCATAAGCTGCAGCAGCAGTAAGCTGCAGCAGCAGCTTCCATCATGGGCAGCAGCAGTAAGCTGCAGCAGCAGCTTCCATCATAAGCTGCAGCAGCAGTAAGCTGCAGCAGCAGCTTCCATCATGGGCAGCAGCAGTAAGCTGCAGCAGCAGCTTCCATCATAAGCTGCAGCAGTAAGCTGCAGCAGCAGCTTCCATCATGGGCAGCAGCAGTAAGCTGCAGCAGCAGCTTCCATCATGGGCAGCAGCAGTAAGCTGCAGCAGCAGCTTCCATCATGGGCAGCAGCAGTAAGCTGCAGCAGCAGCTTCCATCATAAGCTGCAGCAGCAGTAAGCTGCAGCAGCAGCTTCCATCATAAGCTGCAGCAGCAGTAAGCTGCAGCAGCAGCTTCCATCATAAACTGCCGCAGCAGTAAGCTGCAGCAGCAGCTTCCATCATGGGCAGCAGCAGTAAGCTGCAGCAGCAGCTTCCATCATAAGCTGCAGCAGCAGTAAGCTGCAGCAGCAGCTTCCATCATGGGCAGCAGCAGTAAGCTGCAGCAGCAGCTTCCATCATAAGCTGCAGCAGCTTGTTTCATGTTGCTTTGTCATCACCAGTAAAATCTCAGCAGATTCTTTGGTCGCCATCTTCTTCTCTCTTGTTTTTGGTAAATGACCACAAGCCATTTCTCTGGCTAGCTGCTGGCTAGCTGCTGGCTAGCTGCTGGCTAGCTGCTGGCTAGCTGCTGGCTAGCTGCTGGCTAGCTGCTGGCTAGCTGCTGGCTAGCTGCTGGCTAGCTGCTGGCTAGCTGCTGGCTTTGGTTGTATTTACCCAGAATGCTCTGCGCTGTAGTCCACTTCCTGTTAGTAGAGCGGTCTTGGAAATTTCTGAGTTTGTAGACAGACCAGAGTTCATATTTTTGGTCCACATCAGAATTTGATTAACATTCACTCTCTGCTAACATGAATTCAACTGAACAAAAATTATTTCTTCTCTCTAAAGGATTTTATTGATCTTTGAATACAAAAAGTCCCAGAACTTTGAATCTGGATAATTGCTCTGTCTGCTTTTCCAGACAAACACCATTAAAGAGCTACAACAATAACTTTGCAATTAAAGGAGATTGTTGTAACATTCTTATCTTCCTCTGCTTTTATTGTCAAATCCAACATTTTATTGCTCCTTGTAAATTTGTTTAATAGCTGATTTTTTTTAACATGTTGAAAAGAATATTTGTTTGGAAAGAAGCAGATCAGATGAACACATTCAAATGTAAATGTTATTCCTGAGCTGATATCGTCAAACATCTGCCTCTTCCTAATTGCTTCGACGCACCTCTGGAGCCGGTTTATTCCGCTTCATGTCACTAGTTTCAGCTTTTGGCCGCCATCCACAGTCTGTCAACAGAAACGGGGAGTTTATGCACGGTTCAGCAATGCTGTTTGCTCCCACCTACCCAGAGGAGTCAAAACCTGATTAACAGCGCGGATTATAATTAGCACAATCATTCCTAACAAACAGAAACACACTTGAGGGACAGAGGTTGAAAGAAAAACAAGGTTTGTACTGCAGAGACCGTCTGTTTATGTTGATAAACAGAAAAAAGGTTTTTCTAAGCATCCAGAGACTTTTGGCTTTTTGTTTCATCAGTGGCAACATTCCTCCAAAAGCTATTTATATGAATATTAGTGACAAGTGAAAGCAAAAATCAGGTCTAAGTTACAAAAACAGATTTATCCTGCCTCTTAATTTGTTGTTTTACACAATATATTCATAAAATACGAATCATTTATTACAAACCAACCAATTTAATTGAAAAACCTGTTCCCCTCCTGGCCTGTGGGGGCGCTGCAACAAGAACCAACAACACAAAATGACACGAAAACATCTGAATACACTGAACGCTACTTCCTTCTTCACCAAATGGAAAGAAAAATGGAGTTTCGTCAGATTTTAGCGATTGTAGATTCCTCTTTTGATTTTAGCTAAAAACTTTGAGTAATTTCTCCCGCTAGCGCTAGGTTAGCGCGTTTGTTTTGGTTGTATTTACCCAGAATGCCCTGCGCTGTAGTAGACTTCCTGCTTTTGGAGCGGTCTCCCGTTCGCTTGCTGCTCATATGCGTTCGAATCGAACCCAGACCGAGGTTTGTGGGCCAACCAGAGTTCACGGTTTGAACTTTCACATTCCTCACCACTCAGACCGGACCGGACCGGACTTCCTGGGCAAACGGACTGGATTTAAGCGGTCTGAACAGGGCTGGTGGGAATGAACTCAGAAGGATGAACCTCAGCAGAAAGCGCCAGCAACACGTACTTTATTAAACCCAGCATTTTGACAGGTAAACATTTCGTGGTTTCTTTGTTGTTTGCGCCTCAAAGTAACGTGAAATCTTCATAAAAAACCCTGGAAAGTTTCCACTCCACTCTGTGTTCACTCTGCAGTTGAATCACACATCTACAAGATCTGAGTTACAAAGGATGCAAATATAATTTTTTATGTAACCAGTAGATTTTTTTGTTTTTGTTTTTTTGTTTTAATCAAAAATGTGGCACTAAAATAAACTGATTACTGTCTTCTGGTTAAATTTGATATTAGACAAAACAGATTAATGCAGTTAAACAGTTTTTGCCTTTCCAAATTAGAAATGCCTTTCTTTTACGCCCAGATCACAAATGACCAAATATGGAAATGATGTGATGACATCATACATTCATCGCTGGAGTTGGTAACAGCGACGGACTGACGGACATGAAGGCTTATGAACCTAAAACATTATCACCATATGTTATATGCTTACCACTAGGTAACAATAAAAGTGACGATAAAAATTATTTTTATTTATTTTTTGATAACTTTGATAATCATCGCTCCACAAACACAAATCCTCTAAAAACATTCCCGTTTGTAATACGCTTCTTCAGGACAACAGGCACATAAAGAAGTGGGATTTGTTTCACTAAGCTGCACATTTGTTTTAAAATTAATTTATTGATACTTTCATTGAAAAAAACAGCAGAGAAAATGGTAAAACTATCAATCCGGACGAGATGGACAGTTATCCTGATCATAAGAAATTTATCATGATGAATGCTAAATGGTACAATAACCGCACCGCTACCCATTATGATTGTGTCATTATGGTGTTAATTAAGCTAATTAATTTCTATGTCAGAAGTTGAAAGTTCAGCCTCTTTATTATCCAGGGTTTTCTAGCTAATCTCTCAGACATCAATCACATTTCTAAAGAGTAGATCTCAGGTTTTTTTCCCTTTGCATTCAGGATTCTGGATGCTTGTTGATGTTAATAATTGCATCAGAGTTGTCAGATTTCGGATCAGCCTCAGCGCTTAAAGAACCCGCCGATCAATAATCCAATCTTTACAGTTGTGGGTCGTAAGGAGAGGAGGTTCGTTGTTATTCGAGTCACGTCTGGGTGAGCGCCGAGCCGGACAGACAAAGAGCTGAATGAGCGGCTGAAGCTCTGGCATCTCATCAGCCGCTGAGACCCGCTCAGATTCCCACGCTTCCCCAGGCCGCACGCTCCTCTTCTTTGCACCTAACTCACCCCGGCAGAGGCTGCAAACCACATTTCATTCAGCAGCAACCATAAAAAACAGTATTACAACTTAAATAAATGATGCTCTGACGTGAGAAGGGATGGAAGCGGTCTCTGCTGATAAAAACCAAGCAGAGAATTTAATTTTCACCGCCCACCTCTCTGTGGGCTGCGCTAACCGGCGCTAAATCCAACATACAATTAAGTTATGTGGAGAAATATTGGCCTGTGAAGCCTTCAATGATTTTCTATAGCTGTGGAGACAAAACACCAAACAACCTCTTCATTGATCGGTTTGGAACAAATTCAGGTGGAGAAACATGTTGCTGAAAATGTCCAGGATCACAGAGTTTGCAGTTAAAGTTTAGTTATCATATCAGAAAATAAAACACACATTTTTTGCATTAATTATTCCTTCTTCTCTGTTCCAGGGCAGGTGAAGCAACACAACTCCATGAGTTTGATTAGGGTGAGTAAAACCTCCTGCATGCCTGACTGGTTTGTAAATGAAGCTGTTTTTCCACCTGGACTCAGTTTGATTTGGGACCAAAGTTTAATCATCTGCTCCACCTCCAGCTGCTGTGGCTCTAAGTCAAACCAACCTGTTCCCCTCCGGGCCTGTGGGGGCGCTGCACCAAGAACCACTGAAGGAAACGACACAAAAACCTCTGAAGACACTGAGAGCAACTTCCTTCTTCAACAGATGGAAACTAAATTGGAGCGGTTGTTTTACTTTTGTTTTTGGTGAAAAACCTCAAACTGTTTCACAACATCACTGCACGATCCGCCCTGTTAGCTAATTATCGCATTTACTAAAAGAAATACTTCCAGGCAGGGCATGTTATTTATTTATTTCTCTGTTATACAAATAGTATATGATTTAAAGACAATAACAAGAAATAAAGATAAAAACGGATTAACTGCATATTGCTCCTGAAAAAGGCAGACCTTAATAAGTCCACCAGAGGGCGCCATTGAGTCCAGTACACAATTTCAACTGAATTATAATCTTTGAGCTAAAATATGACAATAATTTCAGTCCATTTGCATAGAGAGTTCAGTTGGAGAGGTGTGAATGCTAAGCTAACTCTGGTCCTCCAGACCGCGGTCTGGGTTCGGTTTGAGTGCATATGTGAAGTGGACCAGAGACCGCTCCAAAAGAAAGGCATACAGCGCAGGGCATTCTGGGTAAATACAACCAAAGCCAATGTGCTAGCCTAGCGCTAGCAGCAGAAATGTCTCCTGGTCTTTAGCCAAAGACTAAAGAGAAATCCTCCATCCGCTAAAATCTGACGCCTCCATCTTGTTTCCATCTGGTGAAGGAGGAAGTTGCTCTCAGTGTCTTCAGAGGTTTTTGTGTCGTTTCCTTTGGTGGTTCTTGGTGCAGCGCCCCCACAGGCCAGGAGGGGAACAGGCTGGTTTGCCTCAGAGCAGAGAGAAACAGAACCACAGCAGCTGGAGGTGGACCAGATGATGGAGTTCTGGTCCCAATAGAACCGGGTCCACCAGACTGTAAGGTGTGAACGCATCATCATTCATCCGTTCACACACAAACGCAGGCTGCTGGTGAGAAGCAGTGAGGATCAGAGGGTTTATGCATGAACAACTGTCTCAAACTCACACAGGGTGAGAGTCACAGAGAGGCTGCTTTGTTTCTGCAGCCAGCTCTCGTCTGGGTTCATCCCTCCGCTCTGAATACTAAACACCGAGCTGCCGCTGTCCACTAGCCTGGAAACAGAGCCGCTACAAGCTGTGTGTGTGTGTGTGTGTGTGTGTGTGCGTGTGTGTGTGTGTGTGTGTGTGCGTGTGTGTGTGTGTGTGTGTGTGTGTGTGCAGCTCTCAGGTTAACCAACTGTTTCCTCCAGCTGTGTCTGCTTTCAAAGATGAATCGATCCCAGGTTTCTTTAGCCAGTTACTACTCAACCTGATATTAAAAACATTTATTCTCCTAATTTCCTAAGTGCAACAGTCTTTTATTTTTTTTAATATACCCCAAACCTTCACCAAGTTACAGAATGCTGCAGGATGATAATGTTTTATAAGTATTGAGGTTTTCCAGTGTTTCCAGTGCAGAGGATCTTCTGTTGCAGTAACTTTCCATTCAGCCTGCGTGGCTTTCTGTGGTCCTCCGAGGTCCAGCTCATTGATTTACCAGGAAGAAATATAAAAAATGAGAAGTTGTAATTCAGAATGAGAAGGTCAGAGATCCCATGTAGGATTCAGCATGGCTCCTGAGCCACAGGAGGAAAGTTTGACTTTACTGGAGAGAGACAGGACTCAGACCAAAGACTTCCTGAGGAAAGTTTTTAGAACATATGAGCCTAAATTTTCATTATTTAGACGTAGAACAGAAGAAAAGTACAACATTTATGTAATTTGTTGCAGATTTCAGTACCAAGGCGCTTAAGTGGTTTACACTACAAAGACATAAAACAGTAACCAATTACGAAACAATGATAAACATTTTATTTCTCAAGTGCCACCGTTAAGTTAAGTCAGATATTATGTTGGTCAGTGTTCAGTTTATTATGGTTTTAAAGGAGGGTCAGAGTTTCTGCTGTTTTACAGTCAGCGATTCAGGTGAGCGCCCCCATCTGGTTGGTTTCTAACCAGTCCTGTGAAGACACTGAGGGAGCAATCAATGCAACTAAAGAAAACACATGGATGAGTTTCTCTGGATTTTGCTGGGACATTAGTCCTCTACACTGCAAAAACACAAAATCTTACCAAGTCCAGTTTTCAGTGCAAATATCTTAGTTTACTGGAAAACTTACTCATAAGTAACATTACAGCAAGAAAGCTTGATTTAAGGGAATAATTTCCTTAATATGTAACATGAGGAAAATGTCTTGTTAAAAGTTAAATAATCTGTCAATTGAGCTCATTAATATTTTCATCAATATTCGGGAATTATTCCCTTAAACCACGCTCATATTCCTTGCTGAAAAGTTACTTATAAGTTAGTTTTGTCTTATTTCCAGTAAACTAAGATATTTGCACCAGAAACAAGACTAAAATACTTGGTAAGATTTTGTGTTTTTGCAGTGTAATCCTGGAAATGTTCTCCAGGTGACGGAAGGCCGGGTTTGTAACTGTCTTTATGTGTCTCTGAAAGTTCAGCCTGATCTCTAGACTTTAGCTTTAAGAAGCTGTGTGTTGACTCTAGATCTATAACCATAGATCTATAACCATTGATCTAATACTCTAGATCTATAGTAGATTGTTCCTCTTTAGGTCCAAAGATAAAAACTTCAGTTTCTGTTCAGCTGGAGCGAGTTTTGGCACATACACACATTTGTCTGTTCTCAGCGATGTTCTCAGTGATGGGTTCAAAGGTCGCCTGGTGACATCATAATGTGGAGCTGTGTATCATCAGATTTCATTTCCTGTGATAACCGCAGCCAGTGGGAGCACAGAGATGTTGAATGAGAGGAGTCCCAGGACTCAGCCTTGGGGAACCCCACATGTGACGTCTGTCCTGTTTGAGGAAAATCAGCGGCTGAACAACGAACTGCCAGTTCTTTCTGTAAGATCTGAACCGGTTCAGAACCGCACCGCCTCACGCTGCAGAGACTTTCCTGTTTCCATTTCTCTGTTTTCTCTGAATGGCACCAGAGAACCTAAAGGAGACGCGAAGCGACAACCCACTTCTTTCCAGAACCGAACCGTCTCTGCTCTCCTGAGGTTATCACACCAAAACCCCATTTTCCCTCTGATACGCAGAACAAAGCAGATTGATGCACATCACACTCTGCGCTTACTGCGACGAAATGACCGAAACAAAATCAATGTTTCTTCATTACAAGGAGCCAGCGGCCATTATGTGTGTTAAATAACAGTGAATCAAACCCCTGGTGTCTGATTCTGCCTCTAGTTTTTGATTTCACTCAGAAATATTTGAACAGCATGAAAACCGCCTGACGTGTAAAATGAGCAAATCCATTTCAAGCATATGGGCTTAAAAGTATCAGCTTCACATTTTAGATCTTTAAAACGATTACACTGGTTGGTTAGATGGGCTCAAATCTCCCCATTAAGCCGTCGTTTTCATTTTGGGACTCAGTTGTCTGTGTAATGAGTTTTTAAAGGAGACCTGTTATGAGAAACTCAAATTTTTTCCCAATCGTGTCAAAACTGCTTCTAAAAACAACAGAAGTGCTAAAAACAGCAGCCGTCCATTGTTTGGCTGTAGCTTCATGGCTTTTGCTGAACCGTTTCAAAAACCTCCCGATTCTTTAGTCACATTTGGAACGGCTCTGTTACCTAGCAACCACAGCCGAGCCTGGCCCGTTTCCAAGCAACATAGGCGGCGCTCCAGCACATTTGGTCAGCTGGTTTTATCGCTGTATTTGCCGTACAATGGCTGCTAGAAAACACCAATGTTTTGCTGTTGACTTACTATTCAGAAACCTCTTGCTGCATTTTTATTGGTTGTGCAGGAGGCTCCACTTCTGCTTTTCAAAGATGTCCAGTTATATATTTGAGATTCTGTTTGCAGGTGCGTATGTAAAAGTTGACTAAAATTGAATGATCTCAGGATGATTTTGTGTAAAACATGTTTAGAACATGTTTTGTATGGACCTGAGGAAGCATAATAGATCATCTTTACGCTTCGTTGTGTCTCAGGTTCACAGACCGACTTCCTGCTTCATGCTGGCGGTCAGTTCTGCGTCCGTAGAAGGTTTTGTTTATGTGATCGGCTTCTGCCTGGATACAGAGGTGGAGGATGAGTGGCGGGCGGTTTGGGTGGTAATTGGCTTTCTGAGAGTGGACCAAAGGGAGCTGAAGAGGCACCGTGATCCATGGCCAGGAAATGACTCTAATGACTTCAAGCATCTCTCTCTCTGGATGTGTGTTTGTTTAAGAGGATGTGTTTTTCTGAATCCCTCCTCTCTCCCACTCACACACTTGTACCCACGATCCTCTCCTGCTGGAATACGTGTGTGGCTTTCCTCCTGCTCAACACGTCCTAATAAGGTCAGGGAAGAAAGCAGGACGAAGAGCATGTTGGGTTTTATCACCACTTAGCCTCACAGCCTCCAGTTAAAACACATATTAGCATACTCATGTGGTTCGTTAAATATGGAATCAGACCAACAACGCTCGCTTTGACGACATTGATGTTCAGTAATTCAGATCCTAATTAAAAGTGATCTGAATGCAAGAAAACCGACTTTACTTCTGTTATTGGGTTGAAAAAGGTTGATGTTTGTTTTTTCTAAATAAAATGTTGGTTCTACACCTCTTGATCTCCAAAAAATGACACACAAACTGGATTGTTAGTTACAGCATGCTAACATGATTTATGTCTTATGAAAATAAATTTGCTTAATGGAAACAACAGTTTCGAAAAAACTCAAATTTTTGTGCTGGGATGATGTGTTTTTTTTCCGGCCGTATTGAAATTATTTATTTTTGCAAAACTGCAATGGAAAGTTTTTTTTTTTTGCATCACACGAGTCACATGATCATCAGCAGGATGTTACTACTGGCAGAAACGACAAAAAAGAAAACAGGAAGTTCAGGAAGGTGATGGTTTGTGTTTGTTGTTTGGTTAAAACATGTTTTTCATTCAGTGGTTAGAGTCCAAAGACTTTACTCAAGTAAGAGTAGAGATACTTCATAATAAAATTACCCAAAAGTAAAAACTAAGTTTTTTCAAAAAGTTACTCAAGTAAATGTAACTAGTTACTACCCGTCTCTGTGAAAAACAAACATGCTGTCATGAAGAAACGGGACAGAACTGAGGAAGACAACAAGGATCCGGTGGGGAAACTAAGACAGGCGAGAATAAAATAATCAAACAAGAGACAGGCAGGATCAACCAGGGATCAACCAGAGATCAACCAGGGACCAACCAGGGACCAACCAGGGATCAACCAGGGACCAACCAGGGACCAACCAGGGATCAACCAGGGATCAACCAGGGACCAACCAGGGATCAACCAGGGATCAACCAGGGACCAACCAGGGATCAACCAGGGACCAACCAGGGATCAACCAGGGATCAACCAGGGACCAACCAGGGACCAACCAGGGACCAACCAGGGACCAACCAGGGATCAACCAGGGACCAACCAGGGACCAACCAGGACAACACAGACTAAGTTAAATTATCACACAAACACAGTTTAACCAAAATCTCACCAGACTCACTCACACACCTGCAGTTTCTGTTAACGTTTCATCAGTTTATTTATTGGAAAAAACTGATTTGGAAAATTTTTCCTTTGCCTGAATTTGTTGTTTTTTGTTACTTATGTAAATTATTGGCATGTTTGTCTTTAAAATACCAAAATTTCCACATAACTTAGTATTTTGGTTTGTCTGATGATGTCATTTTCAAATATAAAATAATTGATCATTTGATCAGTTACTCAGTGCTTGAGTAAACTTTTTACCTTTTACTCTTGAGTAATTTGTTGCTTGTCTTTACTTTTTGAGTGCCGTGCGGCCTGTGGTGCTGCTGCTGGGTTCAGGCGCTGCTATGGAGCTGTAATGATAACTGCATGTTTGGAGATGATGCATCTGATTGGCTCAGACGAAGGAGGAACGCTCGGCGTCTTTCCTGCAGCGATGTGTGAACAGGAACAAGCATCTCTCCTGGATTTGATTGGGCTCGCTGTAAAGTTGCTCGGCTAATTTCCATTTCATTGTAACTCGACTGAGAAGCGGCAGCTGCTGCTCTGCAGCTGGAACACTTGAATTATTTAAAGGAAAAATAAATCTGCCTCTTTTGGGATTTGGTGCCACTTTGAAGTTAAGCTGCTGTGATGAAACGGTTTTTAAATTAAAGCGTTTTCTAATTCCACAGAAAAGCTAATCACCGCCGGGCGGCTCCGCTTTTAGCTGTTTGTTTCCTAGACTTTAGAGTTTCTCTCGTTTCTTTCTTGGTCCTCATTGTTCAGATTCTGCTGAATTAGAAACTTTGGTGACAAAAATAAAAGCACAAGAATCTTTTACATCAATAATTCATTAATATTGATGAAACAGTTCCACTGGTGGATTATTTCTCTTGAAAAAGAGGAAAATGTCTTGTTATAATTAAATAATCTGCCACTTGAACTCCTGAGTATTTTCATCAATATTAATGAATTATTGACTTAAAACAAGTTCCTATAACTTGCTGAACAGTTAATTGTAATTTAGTTTTGTCTTATTTCAAGTGTCCAAAGAAATAAAACAAAATAATTTGCTGAAAGGTTTTGGATGGTTTGACCAAAAGAACTGAATCTTCAGAACCATCAGGCGTGAAAAAGGTCTGATTTTTCTATGAGGAAACATTTTTCTCTTTCTTATTTTTCACTTTTGTTCCTTCTGTGCTTGTGGCCAAATGTCACGTTTAGATTAACACTCTCCCAAATGTTTAGCCTCGTTAGCATTAGCATTTCATTATTAGATAGTCGCTAATAGATAGCTTGATTTGTTTAGATTGTTATTTATCACTGAACTAACTTTAGATATAAACGTTAGATGTTATTAATTTCACTTCAGGTTGCATGTTGTTGCTGCACAGACAGATTCTGCTCCCAGATTAGCTGTTAGCTCCAGTTCTCTGAGCTCCAGACGTTTTATCAGAGCAGAAAAACCTTTTCTCATTTTAATTCATTAACCAGCAAACATGACACAACGTCACGTCTCTCATATTAATGTCCTTTAGCAACGCTGCTGCCGGACGGCCTTTAATGAGGCTGGAAACACACACACACACACACACACACACACACACACACACACACACACACACACACACACACACACGCCCACACACACACACACACACACACATTATCAGGCTTACACAAGAGAAAACAGGGAGGGACAGTTTAAATACAACCATCCATCAGACGATTAATTCACTGCACATATAATTTAAACATATTATGGGATGTTGTTTTTACGCTTCATTAGACACAGAGTCTGGTAAAAACTAGTTACATTTACTTCAGTAACTTTTTTTATTTACTTTTTTACTTTTACTTGAGTAAAATTTCTGGATTTTCTTCCCACTGGATGAAAAACAAACATGTTTTAACCAAAAACTCACCAGACTGACTCACACCTGCAGCTTCTGTTAAAGTTTCATCAGATTTTATTGAAAGAAACTGATTTGGAAAAAATTTTCTTTATTTTTTTTTGTTACTTATATGATTTTTTTCCTTAAAATAACAAAATTTCCACGTGACTTTATATTTGGTACGTCTGATGATGTAATTTTTAAATATTAAATGATTTGTTACTTTTCAGATTGTTCAGGTTCTAGTTTAAAAAATCACTGAAAAGACAAAATAATCAACATTTTCAATTAAATAAACATTTCTGCTGCTAAATTATAGAATAAATTGACAGATTGTTCTTGGAAACCATTTGAGTTTAAAATGTTTCGATCAGAAAAACCAACAGTCGGGTTTGCTACCAAAGTTTTTATCTGGTTGAATCCAAACTGGTCACAATAATCAATAAATCAGCTAATCGCTTCATAAATTAAAACAAAGTCAATCATTTCCATTTGCATCATTTATTGGTTTTATTGATCTCAAACTGGATGATAAAAGTCTGTTTAGTTTCAACTAAACTTTGTTTACAGAGAGTTTATAATTAATTTTATTTGTTGTTTCTGTTGTTTGGTTTATTTATTTTTTATTTTAAAATCGTCATTTATTTATTTTTGATATTTAAATCATCTTCCAGTTCCAGTGTTTAATGTTCTTAAAGTTTATTGATCTTTGAAAATTGATTCTTGCATTATTATCATTATATTACCTGAAAATGGTCTCAAAACAACAATATTATCGTTTATCGTGATAACTTCCGGAACAATGTATCGTCCAGATAAAGTGAAGATTATTATCGTCTCAGGTTTAGTTGAATCGTTTTTCTGACAAATGTTTGAGCTGCGACAGATTCATGTAAATGCATCCAAACAGGAAATCAGGAGGATAATTTGTGCAGTCAGAAG